>NW_028221945.1:0-44105 GCF_014529385.1 Adiantum capillus-veneris | reverse complement strand
ACGCCTTAGAGATTTGGGTGTTGGATAGGACACTGCCAAAACTATCTACACTGACAGTCAGAGCGCCCATTGGCAAGTTTGCGAAGAACCCAGTTTTGCATGCTCGCAACAAAGCACATTGAGGTGCATTACCACTATGTAGGGAGAGGCCTCTGAGCAGGATGAGATCAGCTTGGCTTATGTGCCAAACACAGGACAACCTTGCAGATCTTTTCACAAAGGCATTGTCTCGTGAGAAGCTTGAAGCTTTTCGCCAAAAGATTTGATTTGGGATTACTCCCTTTGTGGACTGAATCCTGTCCTCAGGGCATGGCACTCCCTTTACTCATGTGCCAGCTCTCGTTCACCGCATCACTCCAGGGGGGAGTTTTTACCATATACATGTGGTAGTGATGTGTGTGAACACACTAGGACCGTCGGGGCAATTTTTCCCTCTTTAGGAGGTTTTTTTTCCCCCGTGCATTGTATATACTCCCATCACTTAGGGCTATCTATCTTTCCATTGCACACTAAGTAACACACTCTCTATTGTGTGCCTTGAGCTTCCTTCATCTTCTCCAAGCTGTGTGTGTGTTTCTCTGCAACCCTAATTCCAACAAGCACAAAAAGACAGGATAAGAAGAGAGCTTAAGAAAAAATCCAAAGAAAGGGAAGAGGCTTCAAAGAGGAAAAAAATGGAAGAGGAGGCTCTCTTTAGCAGTCACGCATGCTTGCCGACAAGGGAAGTGGCAGTTGTTGAACCATCACCAATCTACCATCTCCTTATCAGTTAGTGAAAGACCAACCTAAAGATATGACCACAGAGTAGGCTATCAAGAAACAAAAGTTACAAGACAGAGAAGCAACCACAAAAGAAGAGAAGGAAGACAATACCACTATTGGGGTGGCAACGCTAATGAAGAAAAAGATCTAGAAGAGCAACAATTCAAAACAAACGACACGTCAAATACTTCCAAAATACAAAAAAATTAAGATCGAAAAGTTTTATTGCAATCCTCAAACAAAAATCCATGCCAAAGCATATAATATAGAAGAAGAAAACCAGAAAAAGGCCAAGAGAAAGCATAGAGAAACTATGCCAACAACAAGAATATTGATACAATGGAAGTTGCAGGGCCCTATAGAGGCAAGGGAACTTGTTTTCCATCCATTACCCAAGAAGAAAGTGATGAATTTTAAAGGAATATCTTTGAGAAGGAGTTGAAATAGTAAAAGAGTTTATCCTACAATAGACAATGGAGCAGCTCGAATGACAATTTCTCTAATCGCAATGTAATCAACACTAGAGAAAGAGAGCTAATTGCCATCAAAACAGCTTATAAAGACAAGCTAGCAAAAGAGCAGGCTTTGAATATCTAAGTTCAAGAACTTAAAAATGGTAAAGAGATAGAGTCAAGAAGAGAAAGAGAAGCTAGATAAGGAACTTTGGGAAGCACATGCTGATATAGAATCCCTCATGCTAGAGATAGTGAAAACCAATTGGAAATAGAAGGACTCCAAAAAAAATATGAGCAAAAAAAAAGCTTATGAGATGTTGGGAGCCTCCTAAATTTTTTTTAGGTCAACTCTGACCAGCTACTAACAAATTCAATTGGGGACTTTTCTATGGCAATAGCTCCAAGATCACAGATGGGTGTTGAGAAAATGAACTTGAGAAATAATTTTTTTTAGGTCAACTCTGACCTGCTACTAACAAATTCAATTAGGGAGTTTTCTATGGCAATAGCTCCAAGATCATAGATGGGTGTTGAGAAAATGAACTTGAGAAAGAATTTTACATATTGAATAGGAAAAGGGTCCCTTTTATTGGTGAAAATGTCGCAGCTAAGGAGTTTTATAAATAGACCTTGAACGCACAATATATACAGGTTTTACATAAAGCGGACCCCCCCCCCTCCCCACGAGGATCTAAAGAATACTCCTTTAGAGGTTATATGTGCGGCTTATGTTTCTACCCTCATATTTTTTTTTGTAGACTTTTGCGGAAATCTCTGTCACAGGCTTCTTTAAGATTGAATCCATAATCTTCAAACCCCTAGCAAAGGATCTACAAGCACGGCATATAGCATATCAAAATGCAGTCTGTTGAGCCAGCAGAGGATCACACCCACATTTTTGCTCACACTCATCATTTTGTAACCATTGATTGTAATAAATGTCTTTCCGACATTGATTTTGAATTGAGCCATTCATTAAGTAACGGGACTCAATTGAGTTTCCAGCTTGTAATCCCGAAGTAATTTCACTTGCTGATGTAATTAGTTAGAGATGTTCTCACCTCCAAGGCTGAGGTATATAAGCCAAAGTTTTTGTAACCTAAGAGGATTCAGATTATTAATCAAAGTGAGTTTTTGAGCGCCGTGACTGTGTCTGAGAGAGAGTGAGAGAGAGAGAGAGAGAGAGTCTTATCTACTTGCTACGCGAGCTACGGAGCCGCCATTGGAGAAGCGACACCGCCATTGTGTTAGCAACGGCGAGAGCTACGCACTGATACCAAGAGTGCGCGCTATCGGCTTCTATGTGTGGTAAGTTCCTACGAGCTTCGGTGTGAGTTTTCTTCCAACTCGTGTGTCGGAATAGAGCGTGCAGCATATCTATAGAACCACAACGAGTAGAGCTACACATTAGTACCATCGGGGTCAAGTTTCGGTCACCTGTATTTTTCGGCCTGTCTTCATACGCGTTTATCGCACGGAGTGGTTATAGGTTGATTTTGCAGTTCAAGTCTTTAGGGTGTTGTTCTTACCTAGTGTATAGACTTCCCCTTGAGTTTGAGATCGATTCAATGATTCTAGATCCTGTTTCGTATAGCATTCGTTCGTAGTACGGATTTCAGTCACTTGCGTATTTTAGAACTTAGATTTGATTTCCTTAGTAGTGATTGTCATTAGAAGGTCGAGTAGGTGATTTGACACCCACCTAGTTGTTTCCATGCGCCTGCGGGTCAAGCTTCGTCCTCGTCTGACAAATTCTGTTGTTGGTTGAGTTCTCGCTATTTAGCTTCCGCTAGCGGCGTAACCGCCTTAACATTTGGCGCCGCTGCCGGGGACGAGAGCCCTAAGTAGGTGACCTTAGACTAATCCTACGAGGTGAGTCGTATAAACTACTTTGTATACTTTAGTTAGAAAAGATCTAGGAGTGGTGGACTCCGAAGATCTCGAGAGATACTAGGAAGTGGGGTATTCCTGGGTCTTCCGTGTTGACAGTATTTTTAGTTTAGCTTAGATTTGTTTGTTGTTTTGTTGGTGTTGAGTAGTTGTTGATAGAAGAAGAATTTGCTAGTCCGTGAGTGACAGTGGATCTCTTTAAAATCACAATTACCAAACCCATTTTATGATTAGGAATAGCTTAGGTAGGACTTCATTTGATCCTGATCTAGAGCTATAATCATTGGAGTATTTGCTTGATGTGGTTGATTGCATGTTAGATCACTAAACCGTCGAGTTAGTAGTGAAACTTGCAATAAACAAAAGTCAGAGAAATTTTCTGTGTATCTGTGAGTTGCTGAGCACTAGAGAAAGCTTTAGGAAGGATTCTGTGCCAAAAAACTGGAAATCTGCAACTTTAGACATCATACGCGTATGATGTCTAAATGACCAAACAGAGACCAAAACAGAAATTTTGACTTTACCAGAGTGTTCAAAAGGGGAGTTATACCCTAATTTCAACTTAAAACAAGAGCATTAACACTCAAAGAAACCCAAAAAGACAAGTCGGAGTCCAAGAAACGCAAAGAATAGGAAATTTTGGATTCAGATCTTGTTTTTACATTCAAACCTGACAAAAACACTTGAAACTCAATTATAAACATTGGAGAAGGCTTAAAACCAAGAATAGTCAAAATCTGGGACAAAAGACATCATACGCGTATAATGTCTTTTGGCACATCCACTGCTTATTTTTGATATCTGACCTGACAAGATTGTTACAAGCACTGTAGAAAGCATAAATATCAAGTTTTGACCCAAATTGATGAAAAAGACATCATACGCGTATGATGTCTTTGACCTAATTTTGGACATATTTTGATACTTTGCCAACACAGATCCATTGTAATAGCTGTCTAGAGGTTATATTTCAAGTTTCATCCCATTTGGATCACAATTGACCCAAAAAACAAGTCAAAAGCGGAAAATTGCCAAGAAAAGCCTAAATTAGCCATAACTTGCTCAAACAGAGTTCAAACTGAATTTTGTGAGTGGAAAGAGCATAAGGGGGCTACTGAGAGTGAGCATAACCAAAATAGTCTAAATCTGTGAAAAAAGACATCATACGCGTATAATGTCTTTTTTAGCATAACTGTAACAAAATTCTCACTTGATGAAACAGAAGTTGTCCAACTGACAAGATTAAACAATTGACCAAGTATCAATCAGTTTGGATCAATTCTGACCACAAAAACTTGGGGAAAACAAATTGCCGAGACGGAAAAGTTAAAGTCCTTTAGGGGAATTGATGAATTTGAGATCGGGCAGGAATCTCCAGAATAACCAACCAAAACAAGGGGAACCAGCAAGTGTCATATCAACCGAGGGAAGTGTAAACCAAAGTTGGGTGCAACCATTAGAGCCGATCTTTGAAGGAAGTGTCTCTGATACTTCTTCGGAGAGATCTTACGAGATTTTCACCGAACACTTGGAACACTTGAACCTGAACAACAGAGAAAATATGGCAGCAGGATCATCAAACCCTTCCGCCACAATGAAGCTATTGTTCATAAAATACCAGTACGACAATGAGCAAGGTGCCAAGATCTACAAAGATGGAATGGACCGCTATTGTGTAAAGATAGAGGAGAGACCTAGTGAGTTCAAGGACTTAGTGCCTGTGAGCTATAGCGGAGATAGATATCTAGATGACGAGGGTACCATGTACTTGGTAGTCCTAAACCCTAACATTGTGGACAAGTGGGGATTGATGGGCACCAAAGCCAAAGTAGATGAAGAACTTGAGGAGAAAGCACCAATAATGAACTTCCCTGATGCGAGGTTAAGAAGAGAGAATGAAACTACAAGGATCAACACTGATAACATCTATGTGGGGCTATACAAATATAATAATGGGGAGCAAGATCTCTATTATAGATGTGAAGAACCCTACACTGGAGAGTTGACAGACCAAAAAAGACTTTATGTCTTTACCTACACAGAGGGATCGGAAGTGAAAATTGCCGCTTACGACAAGTATGGCAGGCAATACTCAACAATGGGCAAGAAAGAATTAGAAGGATATACATACTTTGGGGGACCACTACATCAGTATTATGTTACTTCTAGCTCACAAAGACCAGCACCAACAAATGGAGTGCAAAACCCAATGACAACAGGAGGACAAAGAACTCAGGCTGCTGACTCTTTCAGTCAACCTCAGTACTCGAAGCCCGGACCAATGGGATCATTACATTCCAGAGAGTCAATGGATACGAATCGAGGTAGTGCAGTTCCAATCCCCACGTATACCACTCCAGGTCCAAGGTTCGAAGCGGAACCATCACATTTACCTCCTAGTAGTAGATTCAGGGCAGGGGAACCGACAAGGGTAACCCATGAAGTCCATGATGCTAGAGAAAGCTTTAGCCGGGACACAGGAGCAATGAGATTGGTAGCAGACCATAGACGTATGAGACCATCTCAAGTAGCGAAGTGTATGCCAAAGAAGTATGGTGGTTCAGGAGATCCGTATGCACATGTGTCACTCTTTAAGCAAGTCTTAAGAGCTGAGCAGATAACAGATTTCCATACACAATACGAGGGATTTGGTCTTACTCTAGAAGGTACGGCATTGACATGGTTTCAACCACTGAACATAGGGGGATTCCATGACATTGACCATTTGCTAAGAGAGTTTGCTGAGGAATTCTCAAAACGAGGGATTAAGCACAATACGGTCTCACAAATATATGCTTTTAAACAGAGAGAACACGAAAAAGTGAAGGAAGCTTCACTTCGCTTCAAACAATACATTGAGAGATGTCCAGTACGTGAACGACCACAAGATGACAGACTATCTGTTCTCTTTATTGAGGGACTGAGAAACGACACTCTCAAGAAGGACTTGCACTTGAAAGCTTGTACAAGTTTCGAGCAAGTAACGAGAGAGGCATTGTACTTAGTGGATAACTGTACGGTTTATGGAGAGGTGTCAGCGGATACAGATTTTGCATCCAGTAGCTCCTCCTCCGTAGCGAGCGAGACTACCACTAAAAAGAATGTTCAAACAACAACCATGCCAAATGTAGAGCAAATGATAGAAGATGCTCTAAAAAGGATGGCACCATACCAAAAACCATTGCCAAAAACACTGAAATGGTGTGCTATTGAACAAAAATGGACAAACCATCCAACAGAGGAGTGCTATTACAACAAAGGGTATGTAAGGGAGCGTCAGTATGCACCTCCTGCTCAATTAGCACCACCTCAAGTACATCCAGTACCTCGATACCCAACGGGAAATGTACCAGGACCTATGGGGATAGAAAGACCGCAACCGGTATTGGGACAACAACCACCTTTACCAGGAGCAAGACCAGTGGGCATTAGATATGCACCAACCTTAGAGAATCAGGAAGAACAAGCCTTAGTGCCTGTTCAAGCCTATTATGAAGAATCTGGTGCACACATGTCTCCAACTGTGTATTACCCACCAGAAGAACCCAAACAACCAGAACCATGGGGCATGATTGGGAATGTTGGAATACCAACAATTACAAGTGCTTCTGATGAAGAGAGATACAATTTGGACGCAAGAACATTGATGTTCATAGCTCATGGAGGGTTAACAGGACAAAGACCATCCTATCCACAAAGGACGAATCAAATGGGACCAAGACCAGCACTAGGACCCTGTTACAAGTGTGGAGGTGACCATCTGATGAATGTTTGTCCACATACGGAAATCATTAGAATTAACGCTTATTGCACTGAGTGTGGGGTTACTCACTTCATTGAGGATTGTTCAAAGAATCCAAACAAAGTGCAAAAGACGACATTGAATATGCTAGAAACTATTCCTACCAGCAGTGGGTCTGAAAATGAAACTCTGATACCAACGCAAGTTGTTACTAGAGCTCAAGCTAAGAAAACCACTAGAGAACCTGAGAATGGAAAGTTAGCGACTGAAATGGTTAGTCAAGGACCGCGGAGTCAGAAAAACACATGGAAAGCTAGAAAAGCACGCATGAAGTTGAGAAAAGAACGTGAAGACGCTATTCTAGCTGAGGAACTAAAGCGAACTAAAGATAGATTAGAAAAACTTGAGAGTCAAAACGGGAAACGAGAGATGAGCCCGGAAAGAACGAAACAAAAGAGTATCAAAGAAACAACGAGCTTAAGCTCAGGGGGATCAGTGCTAGTCGACAAAGTACACGAACCATTGGACGCACTGATGAGAGCTTACGAAGCTAGGTTAAAGAACAACCAAACACAAGAACAGAGGTGGATGACATACCCAAACGCGGAATTGGAAAAGCAGAGACTTGAAATGTGCCAGAGAATGATCGAGACTGCACAAGCCTTATTAGAACCACCAAAAGAAACAATGAATTGTGGAAAGGAAAACCCAATTCAGCAAGAGACTATCGTTTCACGGGTAGCTGAAAAGACTCCCAGTGCACAAAAGCCTGAAAATACACACAAGGATGACCGCATAGTGTTGAACACAAACCGATCAGGAGAGTTTTCATCCAGTCATACAGAGGTCTTACGGAAGAGATGAGGATTACAATGAATTTTGGAAACAAGTGAGAGAGGCAAACTTTGCAAACGAGCTAAGTTGCCAAGCTAATCAGACAAATTGGGAAAAGGACATCAGGAATCCTCCCATAGTGGAATTTGAGGCAGGATCTCAAGTGGACTTGGATCTGCAATCTTACTGGGGAGATGGGGGCTCTGTTAGAACAATGGAGAGCAAACCTCATTCACTGAAAACCTTACCTTCATACTTAGGAGAGTATGAAGCAAAATCCGAGATTAGAGCACTTCCCTCACGAAGAATCTCATCAGAAAAAGTCATGGACTCGCAAGGATTGATAGAGATCTTGTCAACACCAGTGACATGCACTATCACTCTAGCTGAGCTTTTGAGGCTAAGACCACATATGTGGACCACTGTAGGAAAATGCTTGGAGAAATTCGGGATAAAAGACCCAACATCGAGACTGCAAGAGGGTATACAAGAGCTGAGTAAACCACAAAAGAACGCTAAGCCTGTACCCTTAAACAAGGTCGGAGAGTATTGCGAAGGTGAAGAGGGGAATACAACCTTACCAGTTGAATTCCAAGGAGTGAACACGATGGCAATACTAGACAGCGGAGCTGGGGTAGCCATTGCTACAAAAGAAATCTGGAAAAAATGGGGGAAACCAGCAATAAGGAAGACTAGGTTGAAACTCCAATTAGCAGATGGACACATGGAGAAACCTATGGGGTTATTAGAGAAAGTTGTAGTGACTTCTTGCGGCATTGAATACGAACATACTTTTGCTATTGTCGATTTTGGCAAGGAGAATAACTATGATATCATATTGGGAAGACCATTCATGAGACAGTTGAAAATGGTCCAGGATTGGGGCTACGATCACATATACCTGAGAAATATGGAAACCACTACACGTGTGAACCTGAAAGACCATAGCTACAAAGATGTGAACCGAACACCGGTAGAGGAGTTTGATTCAGCTACTTTGGCGGGATCCGAATTTCCAGCTTGGTTAGGTAAACCCAAGGAGTTATGGATGTGTGGAGCTTCGAAATGTGGAAGTCTGAAACGAGAAGAATGTGTTTTAGAAAGGGCTATCGAAGACGAAACTTATATAGGAGAACCCTTTCCAGAGGACACGCTTGAACCATTAGAATGGACACACATTCTAGCAACCCTAGATGTTTGTGCAATTCCGGATGGTCCCACAACGAAATTTTGCGACAAGGACGGGTACGACGTGGTTCCGTACTTCATGTTGAGAACTGTACTCGAAAAAGAAACTGAAAAGAACGATACACTGGAAAAGGAAGATGAAGAGGAGGTGTTTCACGACATTCCCGATCATCCTGAGTGGGGAAATGAAGCAGACAACGAGTCAACGGACAATTCAAGCGGAAACGAAGAAACTATAACGGATGTCCGATTTTATGATTTTCCGAACCAAACTAAACAACGCCAGAAACGCTATAGAGCAAAGAGAAAAACAAAGGGGGTTAGAACCAATCCGATGCCTAGAATAAGAGGAAAAAATCAATTCCTAATGCTAGTAAAGGCGGAAGATTGTGTTAAGGACAAGATTTCTGGAAGAATGAGAGGCAATGATCAAAAGAGCTTACGAAAAGACAAAAGAGGCTCAAGAAATCAAGTTCAAAGGAATGGAACGAAAACTGAAACAGAAAAATCAGAAAAGAACAAGCGCAACAGAGAACACACGGAGTCCAAGCTAGAACGTAGAAACAAGTACAGAGAGCTCAAGAAAACTCTGAAAGAAGTTTGGACGACAGAAATTGAGAGTGGAGAGGACGAAAACGCCAAAATCAAGGAAAACATGGATGTTCCCTCTCACTATAGGAAATTCACAATAGAGGATAGGAAGGTGGTATTAACCCCACCTATTCGAGAGAGGAAGGAGAACGAATCTTATGACGGACCGGAGGATGCAAAAAAAGTTGATTTAGCAGCTCCAGGTGAGCCACCTAGACCGGTGTACATAGCCACAGATTTGTCTCCAGGCGAGGAAGAGAGACTTTTGAGTCTTCTCAGAGAGTATAGGGATGTGTTTGCATGGTCTTATAAGGACTTAAAGGGAGTTGACCCATCGATATGCCAACACACAATCCCACTGAAACAAGACGCAAAGCCTAGCAGACAGAGACCATACACATATAATGATACGTTTGCTAAGCGAATCAAAGAAGAGATAGATAAGCTAATGGAAGCTGAATTCATATACGAGATTGAACACACCGATTGGGTATCTCCAATTGTGGTAGTACCCAAGAAGAACGGAAAACTCCGAGTGTGTGTCAACTTAAAGAAAGTGAATGCTGCAACAATCAGGGACAATTATCCCCTGCCGATAACTGATCATGTTCTAGAGCGTGTATCAGGGAAAACAGCATACTCCTTTCTTGATGGTTTTTCAGGATATAACCAGCTAGCCATAGCACCGGAAGATCAACATAAAACAGCTTTTGCAACGGAGTGGGGAATTTATGCTTATCGGGTTATGCCTTTTGGTCTAACCAATGCTCCCGCAACCTTCCAGAGGCTGATGACGCATGCTTTCAAAGAATACTTAAGGTTGTTTCTAGAAATATACATGGATGACTTATGTGTACATTCTCTTCTGAGAGATGAGCATCTAGAACACCTAAGAAAAGTATTTGAGAAATGTAGGACATATCGCATTTGTCTCAATCCTGAGAAATGTGTGTTTATGGTCCGACAGGGCAGAATTCTGGGACATATTGTCTCACAAAACGGAATATCCACGGATTTAGAGAAGATAAAAGTTATAGTGGATATGCCTAGACCAACCAATGCGAAACAAGTACAGAGCTTTATGGGACATTGCGGATATTATAGACGATTCATTTACATGTACGCTATAATAGGCCAACCACTTTACAGGCTAATAGTGAACTTTGAATGGACAGAGGAGTGTGAGGAATCGTTCAAGAAATTGAAAGAGGCACTCATTACTGCTCCAGTCTTGAAATCACCAGATTGGGAGAAGATATTCCATGTGCATATAGATGCTTCGGCATATGCAATAGGATGCATTCTGGCTCAGCCAGAAGAAGGAAACATGGATTTTCCTATCTGTTACGCCAGTCGACAGCTCAACAATGCAGAGAAGAATTACACCACAACAGAGCGAGAGGGATTAGGAATGATATATGCTGTGAAGAAATTTCGGCATTATCTTCTAGCCAACAAGTTTGTGTTTTTTACGGATCACCAAGCCTTGCTCTACCTAGTGAATAAACCATGCAATACCGGGAGAATAGTGAGATGGTTCATTATCTTACTGGAATTCGACTTCACGGTAGTAGTAAAGAAAGGAAAAACACATCTTAGAGCTGATCATCTTTCGCGATTGACGAATGGAGAAGACCCTATAGGAGTAGATGACGACATGCCAGACGCGTACTTGTTCAACATAGAAATGATACCGAAGTGGTCTCAAAATGTCGTTAACCTATTAACCTATGGAGGAGAGTTCGATAGAAGAGAATACAACCAGAAACATATTGCTATTCAGCAATCCAAGAATCTTCAATTGGTTGCAGGAAGGTTGTATCAATTGGGAAATGATCATGTTTTACGACTATGCATCAATCCTGAGGAATATAATATATATCTGCGCGAAGCACATGTTCAGGAATGTGCATTTCATTGTTCAAGAAGGAACACATATAGGAATTTGTTACAATTGGGAGTCTATTGGCCAGGAATGAAAGAAAGCGTACATGAATATGTCACTGTATGTATTGTATGTTCATCAAAACCGCCAGCAGAGTATTCGACATTATATCAGATAATGATCGCTCCAGAATGGAGTCAGTATATTGTTGAATATCTCACAAATAGAACTTTCCCAGAAGGAACGTCAAAAGCTCGTCAGAAATCTGTAGAGACAGAAGCTAGAGATTACGCTTTAATAGGAGATCAACTCTATAAGAGAGGTAAAGACAACCAGCTTAGGATTTGCGCATCAGAGTCTGAGTATGTGATAATCCTGGAGCAAGCTCATGGAGGAGTAGGTGGAGGCCATTTCTCAGGTGATAAGACAGCAAAACTTGTCTTAGCCGCAGGAATATGGTGGCCAACATTACATATGGACGCTGAGGAATACGTTAAACGGTGTGATGACTGTCAGCGGACCAAAGTACCACTTAAAAGAGATGATATGCCGCTTAGACCAATGATGGGGGCAAGAGCTTTTGCAAAATGGGGGATTGATTATGTCGGACCCATTTCACCTCCTGCATATAAGACTCATGCACAATACATCATTGTGGCTACAGACTATCTAACAAAGTGGGTCGAAGCAAAGGCAACTCAAAAAGCAGATGCCAGGACCACGGCACAATTTCTATATGAATACGTCTTTGTACGATATGGATTGCCAATAGAAATTGTGAGTGATCGAGGCACACATTTTATAAATGAAGTGATAGAGATCCTTCTAGATGAATTCATGGTAATCCATAGGAAATCAGCCCCGTATCATCCACAAGCAAACGGACAAGCTGAAGCAACAAACAAAACCATATGCACGGTCCTTACGAAGATTGTATCTGAGTCGAGAACTGACTGGGACCAGAAGTTGCATTCAACATTATGGGCATATAGGGTAGCATATAAAACATCAATAGGAACGACCCCATATAACATGGTTTTTGGGCTAAATGCTATCTTACCAATAGAATTCTTGATTTCAACCTTAAGGGTGGCTAAGGATCTAGAGTGGACAGGGCACGAGCTTTCTGATAGAATAGATGACCTGGAAAAGCTAGACGAGCTTCGCCTAAAAGCAGTAGCTTCTATCTACGCTCAAAAAAGGCGACAAAAGGAATTTTTTGATAAGCATGTGCGGACTAAAGAGTTTAAGGTTGGGGACTATGTCCTAGTTTACACTCTGAAACAGCATGCTAAGAAGCTTAAAAAGCGAGGGATGGGACCTCTGGTGATTAAAGATCTATCACCAAGTGGAGCCGTCAAGCTTGCTACATTAGACGGAGAAGAAATGCCCAATTGGATTAGTGGATGCAGAGTGAAAAAGTATCTTTTGCCGCTAACCCAAGACATGCTTCTCAAAATACATCAAGAAAAGCTGCGTGTCCAGAAAAAGAAAAAGATTGAGGAGGAAGCGCAAGCCGAGGCGAAGGAAAGAATGGAGAAAAGAAGACTACTGCGTCAGAAACAGCGCAATGAAGGAGCAATACGAATAAACGCAGTCAGTATAACAGAAATGGATAATGACAAAGAAGAACCCATCATTGAATGCAAAGTAGGAACCAACCAAATCAAAGCCAGAGCACTATTGGATTCAGGAGCTCAAGCTAACCTACTTTCACTCAGTTTGTATAGACAATTGACAAATGACACTAAACTACAAACTGCCAAGCAAGAGTTAAAGAGTTACTCTGAGAATTCAATCAAAACTGTCGGATGCACAGTTTTACATATACAGATTAACCATTATGTGTATCCTCATATGTTTTACGTGGTTGAAGACCAAGCTACACAACATCCATTATTGCTAGGACAACCATGGCAGAAGCAATACAATGCAATGATTGACTGGAGTTCTAAATCAGTGCTTATCAAATACGAAGGTGAAAGTCAATCAGTTAAGTTCACCAAAGGATCAGAGCCAACTCCAAAGGAAGAATCCAAGAACAAAGGTAAACAACAACCAGAGAAAAAGAAGAAGCAATGGCAACCAAAAGTTTCTATACAACCGGATTACTCTTCGACGAGGAATTCTCAACAGTGGATAAGGAAGACAAGCAATAATATAACAGCTCAACCTTGGGAAAAAACGGAGTCAAAGTTGGTATGGAGACCAAAAAAGGTTGTGCCAGAGAACACAAAGGTGGAAAACAGAGTCTTCAATACCAGACAACAGAGTGATTCCAGACAATCAAGGACAGTGAAACAGATCTGGATTCCAAAGAAGTTCATGACGGCACAAAGCTATAGCAAGCAAATTTGGATCCCAAAGATTTGTAAACAGGAACTCCCTTCAGTACAATCAACGGAAACTCCTAGGTATTTCAAGGCGAGGAAATCAACACAAAGAACAAAGCAGGTTTGGGTCGCAAAGAGTTTGTGGCAAGCACAAGCGAAGCGGAAGCAGATTTGGATTGTGCAAAAGAACAACAAGGTAAAGAAGAATCCATCTACTGATTCTACTACCGAAGTATCACCAACCCAAAACCCGACCACCAATCCTTCAATCAAACAAAGAGCAGCTTTATTGGAAAGACTGTTGTATCATCGCTCTACAATTGCATTGGGAACTTATGACCAAAACAACTACAATGCTTCGCCCACAGACACTTCATAGTCGTCCGGGAGGACTCAGACTAGGAGGGGGGGAGGTATACAGGTATACAGGAGTTACAAAGCAGCTACAAGCGCCAAAAACAAAGAAAAACAAAAATTATATTACAAGGGCAGTGTCTTACATGATTTTGCAATTTTTATGTTTGATTGCGGATATTGATAATATTTATGCCCTTATATACCTTGTTTTGCAACAAGAAGAGATCAAATGATGAATTTGGGTCTCTAGACGTGTAAATATCACTAAATAAGAGTGTTTTTGGAGCTAAAAAAAGCAAAAAAAGTGGTAATCCAAGTCCAGAAATCACAAATAAGTGTATATTCATATACACAGGGTTACCAGCTATTTATTGTGTATGTTTGGAATTTTTTGGCTTCAATTTGCTATTTTCCTTTATTTTTTATGATTTTCTTGATAAAAGTAAAAGAAAAATAAAAAAGCAGGTGAAATGAGATCGGAAAAAAGAAAAGAATAGACGGTGATGGTCCTAATGACAAGGGCAACCCATGGTAAAAATTGGGTACAATTCTGAAAAAGTTGCGGAAAGCCCGAAATGACAGAATTTTGGCAAAGTGGACAGATTTCTCAGAAACAGGTCAAACGGAGTCCAAATTGAGAAATTTCAAATCCTAAAGTGCATTTCACGACGAGATAGGAGCACATGTCAAATTTGGTAACAAGTGATCCGGGAAGTCCGAAGTTAAGTATTTTTCACATCACTTTCAAGCTCATTTCCACTATTACCTTCTTGGAGAGAGCAAAGAGCACACAGGAGCATCCGACCTTCTACCGCCTTCTACGACTGCTACGAGAGCTCAGAGGACACCAGACATGAGAGGTAGACTCGTTGCCATAAGCTTTTGATGCTTATCGTTAACTTTTGTCGCGAAAACTGACCAAAACCAAGAAACAAGAGCAGACGGGGAATGGGGAAGAACGCTAGGTAGGGGCACAACCGCCTAACCAAACCTTGCAAGAACTTATAGGTGGGTTACCCTAACATAGAAGATGGGTTTCTAACACTCAAAGCTCGAGAAAGAACGACTTGAAAAACCCTAGGTCAACAGAGCCTGCAAGAGGCAAACAGAAAAAAGTTGTCGAAACGACACAAAACTTCTCAGGAAGCTTAACAACATCGAGGGCAATGCAACCATGGAGTATCTCCGGGTTTGGATCACCAAAAGTAGGTCGGAACAACCGATTCGGCTGCGGACACACAAAGCGTCATTTTGGCATAACGGCTAAAATTGACGACCAAATGACATGAAACTTCACAAGCAGCTTCAAATATACATGGATGACTTATGTTTGCAAGCAAAACCCAAAAGAAAGCTGATTCACTTACCGATGGTGAAAAAGACGCTTTCGGGCAACCAAATGGAGAAAGATGGAGAACGGGGAGCCAAAGTCAAGTTCAACCAAATAGGTGGCTTCACAACATATCCAATGAGCTGGAAATGCAACTCTCGAGAAGAAAAGTTGAAGAAATTCAACTCCAAGGCAAAAAGACGACTTCGGAGACTAAAATGCCTATAAGGGGGCTTTTTAGCTAAACTGATGACTTTTTAAGTTGAAAACTAGTTAGCAGGGCTTAGGGCACTAGCACAAAGCATTCTTTGCACAAAAAGACCAACATTTCAAGAAAAGACATCATACGCGTATGATGTCTCACAGCATGATTTTCACATCCATTTCAACATTTGAGTGCATAGCCTGATTCCACATGTTAATCACATCCTATGAACCAAGTATCATGAGAATTGGAGTTAGAAAACCCAAGGAAAACCAAAAAGACGCAAAGTAGGCCATAAAATTGATTTTTGGTCCTAATTTTGTCAAAATAACTCCAAACTCATTGAAACTTTGTAGGATTGTTGATTAACACATCTACAAGCTATCTGGAACCAAAAAGCACCATTTTGACACAAAAGACATCATACGCGTATGATGTCTATTTGCACTTACAGAGCCAAAATTGCTCATTTGTCATCATACATCCATTATATATATCTAATACATGCTACATATGAATTTTGGAACCATTTGGTCAAGTGGATCACCCCATTAGCCCAATTGAGGGAAAATCCTTCATCCAAAGCCTATTTTTGGCCCAAATCCAACATACTCAAGTCCAAACCAAGATTTGAGTAGAGACAGTCCTTCACTAGTACATGGGGAGTCCACAGAACCAATCCCATGAAAAATTGATGAAAAAGACATCATACGCGTATGATGTCTCCAGAGCCATTTTTAGCCCAAAATCTATCCAAAATTCATAAATCCACTGAATAAGCCTATCTAAAGCCATATCCAAGCTTATAGAGAAATTTGGTCCAAAAATACACTAAAAGACATCATACGCGTATGATGTCTCACTATGTGATTTTGGCACCTCAGGGCTTCAACCACCAAACAGAAGTGATCTACATGCCATTTGAAGGTGAACCACCAATTTTTATCAATTTGGATCATAAAATCCAATTCCCTTTCAAAATTTTGCCAAGAGCCTGAACTGGACTAAACTGGCCAAAACTTGACCAAATGGTATCCAAACTCAAATCCAAGCATATGATACTCATGTATACACTATCAGCTACAAGCACAACCAATATGAAGTCATTTTGACACAAAAGACATCATACGCGTATGATGTCTCCAGCATGATTTTGAGCCCAGTTTGCATATTTTTTCACCTACCCTGCATCCTTAGGCCCTGAATAGCTCATGTTTCAATTTTCAAGTCATTTGAATAGTTAAAAGCTTCATTTCGGCTTTCAGTACTAAAAAGACGCTAACTTCTGAAATTGGAGTTACAGGATCCATGGATTCCGCCAAGTTATCGGCAACGAAGAGAAAAAGACCGACAATCAAAGATGCTCTTGCAGAAGCGGAACCCTTTGACATTCCAGCAGAAACCCTCAAGCCAACCAAAACTTGGGTGGAGGAAGCAGTACTGGAACAAGAGGGAATAAAGATCTACCAGGGGACTTTCAGAGATCCTCAAGGGCAAGCGATGGATATACCGATGATCCCACAAGAATTGGTGGATTATAGCAAGTCAGAGAACATCAGCAGGTACCTGGAAAGGGCAGACTTGCACAGTTTCTTCTCCTCGAGACCATCAGGTGTGGATACAAGAAGAGTGTACGAGTTGGCAACATCCATTCAGAAGGATGGGAAAGCCACATTGACAGCAATAGATGGAGAGAAAGTAGAGGTACAGATCACTCCACAGCTCATTGCAGATGCATTGAAGCTGAACAACAAAGGGAGCTCTGTCAGGGAAAGAAGGGAGGCTATAGAGGTTTATGGGTCCAAGAAACAGAATGCAACTTATGGAGATATGGCAGACCAAAGAGCGGCAACCCTTTGCCGACTGTACAACCAATTTCTCCATATTTGCAGTAAAAGACCGCAAAAGTATACGACACCGCCCCATGCCATTGCAACTACCATCACATGGGAATTGAAGAGCAATATGCCAAAAGAGGTGAATTACGCTCAACACATCCACGAGCAAGTAATTGCCATGCACAACGAGAAGCCAAAGTATATAGGAGGAGCTGAAGTTCTGACAAGAATAGCTTATGAAGCTATTGGAGCCAGAGATCAATGGCCAAAGGTTCCCTCCCAGAATGAATGGCTTAGAGAAGCCGATGAGGAGGAAGAACAGCCTGAAGTATCCAAGAGGGCGTCCACAAGAGCACGCAGGAAACTAGAAATAGTTTCAGAACCTGAAGAGAATGTGGATGAGCCGATTATGAAGAAAGCAAAGAAGAAGGTTGCTCCCAAGCAAACCAAAAGTCAGAAAGCGGCAAGAATGGAAAGACTGGTGGAGCAGTTTAGAGCGGAAAGAGCTCTAAAGGGGGACTTTGAAGAAAAGTGGGTGCCAGACCCCACTAAAGTCGGAACTAGCTCAGCCAGGCCACATGTTGATCAATATGATCAATATATTAGAGCTTATGAGGAGTCAGAGGCAATACTGGAGCAGCAACCTGTCGAGCCATACACTGAAGAGGAAGTACAGCTTTTAAAAGCTGAGCTGCAAAAGGACGACAAGGGGAAGGAGAAAGTAGATGAGTCTACTGAACCTCAAGAGAAAGACGGGCAAGCAAACAAAGGGAAAGCCAAGATGACTGAGGACAATCAGCCCTCCTTTACTGATGTACCCAGCCCGAAGAAGACGGAAATCATTGTGGAAGAGACCACAGTAGAGATGGACACGGCTGGTATGGAAAAGCCGGAGGCCGGGACCAAGGAAAAGGAGATAGATCCAATTCAGCAAAAGAAAAACGATTATGAGGATCTGGTAGCGATAGGGTACACTGAAGAAGAGGCCCTTGAGGCAGTTTATGGGATCACCCTACAAAAACAAGATGATCGGAGAGGGACAGAGGAAAATACAAAGAGTACAAAAGAAAGTGATGAAAAACTGGAAGAGCAGAACGTACTAGAAGAGCAGAAGCCAGTGGAGGTGGTGGCCAAAAAAGCTTTAGAGTTGACAGATGAAGATGGAAAAGACATGCACATGGTGCATGAACTGCTCAACAAGATCAAAGAAAGATCCAAGGCAAAGGAAGCGGAGATGGAGATAGCCAAACAAAGGGAAGCCGAGTTGCAGAGGAAATTAGAGGATGCTATGACTGAATCTGAAAGTCATAAAGCATCACTCTACGATGCGGAAAACGAGAGAGACGGCTTGATACTCCAGCTAGCTGAGGCCTCAAGAGAAGTAACAAGTGCACAGGAAGCAAGGGAGCGGATGGAAGACGACTTGGAGGCGGCTAAAGATGAGCTCATTGAGCTAAGGGAAAGAGTCGAGCTCCAAGAAAGAACAATCACTAAACTCAGGACTACCCCTAGAGCTAGCAGAGCAGGAACCGAACAAGAGGGAGCTCTTGTACCAGCTCTGGAAGACCAGGTCCGAAGCTTACAAAGAGAGCTAAGATTAGAGCAAGTGCAAAGGTTGCACATTGCGGAGGGATCATTGGCAGCAGAGGAGAGGCTCACTTTAGAAAATCAAACACTAAGAACAGAGAATGAGACCCTCCGCAAACAGCTCCAAGATCTACAAGAGCAACAAAGAAGAGAGACAGAGACACCACAAGAAGAATCAGGTGGAGCAGCCATAGAACTACCAGAAACTGGAGAGGCAACCACAATTGAAGATCCAGCCCCAGTTCACGAGGTGACCTCAACTTCAGGAATCTCTGAAGAAGAAGAACAAAGGCTCCATGACCAAATAGAAAAGTCAGCAGAGGAGAGTGCCAAGGCGGAAATGGAATGGGAGAGGAGACTCCTAATCTCCATTAGACTTCAGGGATTAGACACAAAAGTGCTCCATGAAGAGTGGATGCAACCCAGCCTGCCTTTCCCTTTGATGAAGTTTGAAGTGATAAAAATGAAAAAGAGAATAGAGGAGGAGCAGTATGTCGCTCTTTACGAAGGCGACATCACAAAAGAGGAACAATCAAGAAGATTGTAGATTCGCAGCCTAGATGGAGGAAAGGTTGGCTGAACAAATACCCAGCCTATCTCATCTACTTGGTGGAGGCACCAAAGGAGATTCGGGAGAATGCAACCTTCTGTCCGGTGCCAAGAGTCAGAAGCTGGAAAGAGCATGGCAGGAAATTAGAAAAGAAGCCAAATTGGCTTAATTACCCCAGGATGCCAGGACCAAAGGCAGGAGAGAGAATAGGTAAAGCCTACATGGTGAAAACCCTAACGGGCACCATCAAGCTCTTTACTGGCTCTCCTGACCTTTCGTGTCAGATGCTCAAGAAAATTTGCAGGACTCTCTTAGCTTGCATTGAAGTGTTCGCGCCAGATAAAGCCACGACCTCGAGTCTACTATCGACGGCCGACACAGTGACTGATATGATGTATGATCTTTCATTGCAGCCTTCTCCAAAAGTGTTGCACCTCCTATACCAGAGGATTATGTTTTTGCCTAGCTTCCACATGCAAACATTCGAAGAAGCTTTCTACACCGGCTTTTTCACCCACGAAAGCAAAATATTCGGCCCAACCTTGACCATCAGCAACCTGCGATACGAATCACATTTGCAGATGCTCAAGACGACAGGACTTTATTGACCAAGCATAAAGGTCATGTCAGGGACGACATGAACGCGGAGGGGGGGAGTGTTGAGCCAGCAGAGGATCACACCCACATTTTTGCTCACACTCATCATTTTTGTAACCATTGATTGTAATAAATGTCTTTCCGACATTGATTTTGAATTGAGCCATTCATTAAGTAACGGGACTCAATTGAGTTTCCAGCTTGTAATCCCGAAGTAATTTCACTTGCTGATGTAATTAGTTAGAGATGTTCTCACCTCCAAGGCTGAGGTATATAAGCCAAAGTTTTTGTAACTTAAGAGGATTCAGATTATTAATCAAAGTGAGTTTTTGAGCGCCGTGACTGTGTCTGAGAGAGAGAGAGAGAGTCTTATTTACTTGCTACGCGAGCTACGGAGCCGCCATTGGAGAAGCGACACCGCCATTGTGTTAGCAACGGCGAGAGCTACGCACGATACCAAGAGTGCGCGCTATCGGCTTCTATGTGTGGTAAGTTCCTACGAGCTTCGGTGTGAGTTTTCTTCCAACTCGTGTGTCGGAATAGAGCGTGCAGCATATCTATAGAACCACAACGAGTAGAGCTACGCATTAGTACCATCGGGGTCAAGTTTCGGTCACCTGTATTTTTCGGCCTGTCTTCATACGCGTTTATCGCACGGAGTGGTTATAGGTTGATTTTGCAGTTCAAGTCTTTAGGGTGTTGTTCTTACCTAGTGCATAGACTTCCCCTTGAGTTTGAGATCGATTCAATGATTCTAGATCCTATTTCGTATAGCATTCGTTCGTAGTACGGATTTCAGTCACTTGCGTATTTTAGAACTTAGATTTGATTTCCTTAGTAGTGATTGTCATTAGAAGGTCGAGTAGGTGATTTGACACCCAGCTAGTTGTTTCCATGCGCTTTCGGGTCAATCTTCGTCCTCGTCTGACAAATTCTGTTGTTGGTTGAGTTCTTGCTATTTAGCTTCCGCTAACGGCGTAACCGCCTTAACACGTAACGAAAATCCATTGTAACACATAAACCACAGAGCCAAAGCAGAATCCATAGCTACAACGTACATATGAGAAATTCAAGTGCTCAACAAAGCCAAGTATCATACTGACAAAAGAGGATGATGATTGTCTATAAGGGGGGAGTGTTTGCAAATGCTAATGCAAGAAATCCCTTCTAGTCCCAAATCTCTATTGTAAATCTAGATTATGTAAAGATATTGTAGAAGCTCTTCTCTTAAGTTGTACTTTTTAGATTTTCCTCTCATTTTGTAATTATATGTTTTCATCTCCTAAACTCACCTTTCACTTATGCACTTGATATGTTTTGAAAGAATTTTTTTTTTTTTTGAGATTGGGGAGACCTAATGTGTGAGTTAGGTTATGTTAATGCCAGATAGCTATGTTGTAAACATCCATCACAAACGAGCGTTTGATGATACTTTCTCGGTGATTCTGACCTTATTCAAAATTGTTAAAATATGTTTTCTCATAATCTTTTTACATCTTTTTTCTTTACTAGTGGTTTCTAGCTAAAACTTAAACCCTTAGTTTTTTTACTTTGTGGGTAATGCATAGGGGATGATTGAGCTCTACTATTTTGTATGAGTTTAACTCTCCCTATTTTGATAATATTTTCAAGTGATAATGCTAGGAGACTATTCTTAGGCCTTAGGAGATTACTTTAGACCACTTCTTTTCATGTTTTGATGATCTGCAAAAAACGTTTTTTCCTAAGGATATTTGGAAATATTGCTTTCACACATTAGGTTTTTTTTTTTAAAATGAAAATTGAAACCTTCTAATTTTAGCTCAAAAAATCTAGAGCTTTTCCGAAACAAACACTCATGTTGTTTTCTTTTTTGAAAAAGAGACAGGAGTCTTTCTTTTATTACAAAAAGATTTACATTAGCTAAAATGACTAAAAAATCTAATAAGTTTTTTTTTACAAAAGCACTTCCCATCAAAAGGGGTGATGATTTTTTCATGGAAACCATGATAGTTAATAAAAAGAAAACGGAAACGTTGAACTTCTATTTTTGAAAAAACTTACTAGATGTCATTGCCTCTCTGGTCCCAATCTAGTTGTTCAAAACCATTGTTTTGATAAATATATACCAAATTTAAAACTTGGTGAGACAATAGTTAATTTAATATTTTTTGTGCTTTGACATAGATAAGAACTCATAGGTTCTTTGACACGTCATACATATCCAATGCTAACAAAATCTATGGTAATGTATATGAGAGTCCTATCTTTATCTTTGTTTAAAAAGGTGTTTGGGTTAATGGCAATCTCGCGTTGAATATGAAGTTCTATAGATTTAATTCATGTCCTGATGTATTTAATAATTTGAATATACAATTTTTTTTATTAGATTGTGAAGGATGCTTCTAACAGAGAATTGTTTTTTGTGCAAATACTTTCTTGATGTATAAAGCCAATTTTCTTTTGAACATAGTGTTTTTGGCCTGCCCAAAGGGCTAAGGCCATAGTGATGTGTTCCCTTTTTGTTAGTGAAAAAAGGAGAATACTTAATGCATAGATTTTTGATTGGCCAAGCAAACAGAGGATACTCATTGCCCAAACCAGCCAATATCTTTACATGATACATGTGCTTTTAATCATGGAAAGGTTGTTTGCATTATCGAATTTCCATTAAAAATTCACACGTGCTGCCTTGACTTTAATGTAGAGAGAGAGAGAGAGAGAGAGAGAGAGAGAGAGAGAGAGAGAGAGAGAGAGAATAAATGGCATCCTCGGACTCGGGAGCAGCAACAGCAGTGGGCTTGCAAAGCGATGGAGCGAATACAATGATACAATCTCTCTTCACTACTACTGGCTCACGTTGAACGAAATCCCTTTACTTTCTCGATTCCCTGGGATATTCCTTCCCAAGGTCCCCTCCCTCCGGGCCCCCCTCTGTGCCTCGGGCATGTCTCCCTTGTCCTTAACTTGCTTGCTCGCTCCTTCTTCGTCGTCCGATCCTACCCCGCCTCTCAGCCTCCGTGCAGCTCTTCCTCTCGTGGCTCCTCAATGTCGAGCTCCTGTCTCCTGGCTTCTCTATGAGCTCTAGATCCAGCTCTCCCTTCATCGTCTGCTACCTTGGTGCTCGTCTGTACATGGCCGAACGGCGCCCGAGGTTGTGCAAGGGTTAGATCAGGGCATGTCTTCTAACATCTAGTCCTTGGGATGCACGTCGGTTGAGATGTTGCACGGAGGCCATGGAGGCCTCCATGGGGACATTTGTTGCAAACTTCAGAGCTCCGCTATCAATTTTCTAGCTAATTGACTATCTTCAAGAGGGATGAGTGTGGCCTTGTGCCAATTCTGGGTTGCTTGTGTGTTGGGTCTTCAACTACAACTTGGGTGTGTGGCGTGCACCTGCATGGGGGTTCTTTGCAGATAGAATTCATGCAACATCGTCTCTTTCCTGGTGGGTAGCGCAGTATGGGTCAACTTTGGAGAACACGCATACCTTGAACGTAGGCATCCAGATTTCCCAAGCTACCTCAATCACTCATCGGGTGTCTCTGAGCCCATGTTCGTGCCTTTGGCTTCTCGATTTGTGTGGCAAGCTTTGATTTGGGTGACCCCCCAAAGGCTCACACGAGATGATTACTACTTGGAAACTCATTATCGCTGCCACGGTAATGCTGTCCCTAGGCTCTCTCTTAGCATCAAACTGGATGGTGCAAGACAACTTAGTGAATCCATGCCCTCAGCTTCTGTTGAGCAGTTGGAAGATGAGAGAGGGGACAATGGGTATGGAGGTGCTCATGGTGGTGGTGGTGGCGAAGGCATCGTGAGTTCAAGTGGCATTTCACTGAGCGGGATATGAACATGAACTAGAAGTGCGGGAGTGGTGGAAACCTGGATTGCTATCCGTGTTGAGGCTCCTCACCTTACTGAGTTGATTTGAAATTCAATAGGTAGTCTTTCCATAGGTACCCATTGCCAACATTGTCGGTGGAGCCCAAAGGTAAGAGCTCTTTCTGCTATGCTCATCTCCTTCCTCCTCAAAATAGGTACTGTTTTCATTGTGTTTGCAGGCTTCAACTTGAGGAATGGTACTACTGTTGTGCTACACATTACAAGGAGAGAGATTTCTCCCTCCTTGAGCTTCCTGTATGTTCAGTCTTTGCCGAGTCTTCGTGTGTGTTCTCTTTCTTAAGTACAAATGCAAGGACTATGTGTTTATAATGCAAGTGTAGAGATAGACCAAACTCTCTCTTATGGAAGATGGAACATAGCTGTGAGGGTAAAGAGGCAACCTGCTTCATATTGATTTATATTTCTTCCTCGTGAATTGTGTGTGTGTGTGTGTGTTTGTTTTGTTTGTTGAGAGAGAGAGATTAAGGAGATCAGAGAGCTCGATAGCTTGTAAACAAAGCTCCAGTGTCCCTTCACTTTGTCCATCAAATTTCATCTAATCCAGACATTTTTCATTTGCCACTTGTTCTTGAAGCTATGATTACAAACAATGAAGGCATGCATCTCAGCTAGGCATGGCAGGCCTCGTGATTTATCACTTTTTTTTCTCTTGTTTTGTGTCTAAGTAGTAAAGTTAAAACAACAACAACACACACACACACACCTCCTTATAATCATTTCCCATGCTATGTGGGTAGTGGTTGTGAAGCTCAAACCTCCTGGTTTCTTTTGTTCTGCACCTTGAGAATGACATGAGAATGGAAGGAGTAGGACGACATGAGGCATTGCTTGTGCACAGAAAGGCTCATCTATTAAGGCTTCGACAACCTTCAACAGGGAATTTGTCCCTTAAAAAAGAGAGGAATAAATTTTTCCTCTTCAAAGGTAATCCTTCTAAATATAGCTTGAATATGAGAAATTTTTGCTCTTTAAAGGTAATCCTTCTAAATATAGCTTGAATATGACTTCAGGCCAAAATTCACCCTTTAAATGAGTGATTTGTATGTCTACAAGGTTAAGACACAGAGAAGATTTGGGCGACTAAGGGAGCACTACGCCGAATGCACGCTAGACGGGCCGGCCGGTTGAGACGAGAAATGAGGGTCAAAATGCCACTGGTCCTCCTCTGTATAGCGAGAGGCAAGGGAGCTAAGCTGTCGTCTACCTTCCACGCCATTCACAAGCCCTTCTGCGGTCGCACCTTCCACTATACTAGTGGAGATAAATGCGCCTTGCGCTTCTACCCTGATGCACACCCTCCATTCCTAACTGCATTTCCTGTGCTACCTTCATCTTCACCACAGCCGCATGCATGTCTACCGACTCCACCATCGATTTCCTCAGAGAGCGAAGCCGCCTCTCCCCTCTCGTCCTCGACCGCTCCCACAGCCATGGCACTGCTGACCATTTCCAAGGCAGCAGCAGCAGTAGCTCCAATCTCCACCTGAAGAGGGAGAAGATCATCATGGAAATGGGTGACTTCCAGGATGACCCAGATTACATTATCCGGCCACCGTCGCTGCCAGCCATTGCACACGCATCACAGGGTCATCTTCACCTCCAGCAGAGCTCCGACTCTCCACAGCATCCACCGATGCCCCAGTACCACATAACATCAATTCATCCCAACAGAGTGATGGGATCGACATCCACACTCCGGTTGCGCAGAAAATTGAGAAACAAGAGCGACGATTTCTGCACACGCAGTACCCAGTCAAATGAGAATGAATGGGATGACCCAAGGCAGGGTGTACCTCATGAGAAAAAGCCTCTAGGTGAGTTCCTTAGTGAAATAAAGGCAGAAAGCAAGTCTGATTCAATAGTACATGTGGAGGAGAACCATACCCACCAAGGAAGCTCCAAGGAGCACAAACCCACTAATGAGTTTGCTAATGTTAAAGAAAGTATCAATGAGCCTGCTATCAAGGAAACCCCCGATGAAGGAAGCCAAGATCGTCCACCCGATCCGTCGCAACTTAAAACAGTGACAAATGGAGGACCTGAATACCATGATTTGAGTGGGTGCCTCTCATGTGATACATGCTTTTCAGGAGGTAAACTTACCATAGTTCCAATCATGGATTCCCGTGACTACACGGGAATCCCACCTAAGGAGAGAGATTACACGGGGTCCACACAGGCAAAGAGTGCAAAATCCGGTAATCATTCGATTATCTCATGGTTTAGATCCAAGAAGAAATCTCAGCTAGGAAAACATGAAGTGTCTGTGGTTAATCATCAACCCACCATTCCAAATGCGAGCATTCAAGGGAAACACACAAAGGTAGAGCAAGCAAATGCTCCAGAAGAGAACTACAAGGGTATGCAAATGGCCATGGAGTTCATGAAGGAAGAGGTTTCCCAAGCAAATAAGAAGAAAGATGATGCCCTGGCTGAGGTCTTTCAGGTAAAGAAGGCTATCGATGAGATGGGCAAGAAGCTTGGGCAGCTAGAGAACCAATACAAAAGCTTTGATGTTCCGTCGAAACGGATCAGCGACTTACTGTTAGCAAAAGGAAACAGAGAAGATCATGATGGCAAAAGGGACAAAGAGGATTTGTATGAGCTCCCTCGGATTTCATCGTACAGGGGGCACATTGCGACTATGGGCTGTGGTCCTACTAAGAGAGAGTTTTGCCATGCTGTGGTTGAGGCTAGAGTGGGGGTAAAACAGTTTTGTAGAACTCTATTGCAACAACTAAGAGAGCAATCTGCCCTTGACAAGATAGACACAATGCTCAAAGCTCAAAATCTCAAGGTCAACTTTTCGGTTAAGGGAGGCACCGTCTCAAAGCGGGTGAAATATCTCATCGAGTCGTTGGTAAATCAAGCTTTTTATGAGGATTTTGAGAACATCAAGTTCAGGAAAAGTGGGAGTCATTGTGTGCTTGATCCGAGACAAAGGCCAGTCGCATTCTTCAAGACTTACATGGGGATCTCACAAGTGGGGTGGAGTGAGCTAGTGAGCAAAGACTCAAGTGCATATAGTGAGAGCTTTGATGGATTCTGTGACCAAAAGATGAACAAGATAGTAGAAGAGTTGCTCTTCTTTTGGGATCTCGAAGGTGGGTGGCCGGATGAGCTCGTCAAAGCCTTCTTTGTAGCCGCAAAGTGGGTTTGGCTTCTTCATTTGCTGGCCTTCTCCTTTGAGCATCCTGCCACCATTTTCAGAGTTTGCAATGAGAGTCATTTTGATCCTCTTTACATGGAGGAGCTTCCAAGCAAAGATCATGAGAATGGCAGATTCAAGCTCTCGAGCCAACATTTCGGCAGCGGCGGCGGAGGCTCGTCCGAGCATGATTCTCCCAAGATTCTTGCAATGGTAATGCCAGGGTTTTTCTTTAATAGCTATGAGGTAATCAGATGCAAGGTGCTGATCTCCAATACGGTCCGATGACATCTGGTACAATAGGGTAAAAGGTTTTGCTCTTCTGTTTTCTCTTTTTTGTTGCAATGTCTTAGTTATATTTACATGATCATAACATAATCAAGGGTTGCTTTGCACCCATAATCCTAACATTAGATTTAGAATAATTATGGTGGCATTAAATTGAGAGCAAGTCATAATTTCACCCCATCTTGACACCCCCTAGCTTCTCCCTCATCATGATATGAGAAGCTTTTGACTCTAATGGAAAAGGGGGCCGCCCGCCGTAAAGTTTACTTACCCACATAGAAATTTGTTCTTTGCTCTCACTATATTGCCTCCTGATAAAGCCTGCATCTTGGACTGATGTTGTATGATTAACACATAACAAGTGGAGTGCTCGACCATTAGCCAAACATTTTGGTTACATTTGTCTTCTGATGAATCAGATGGTCTCTTTAAAGAGCCTCTCTAAACTCGTAAAGCTTGATGGCTTCTTATTTAAATTTTTGTTAGTCCTTTCTCTTGCTGTTGCAGCAATCATGTGCATGTTTTGATAGAAGATCTTTTTGTGTCTTTAGGGATATTTTTAAGGATTTTTAAAGGGGTTTAGATCTAGTTAATGTTGATTGGGTGGTGGGTTGGAGCACGACCACCAATAAAGGATGTGTGGAAGTGTCTAGTGAAACCTCTATATCACGTGCATTCAAAGCCTAATTTAAAAACCCCATATCTGTAGGTTTTTCATGAATATAACACACCCTTTTCTATTTCAATATGTGTATGTCCCCTTTCATTGGTACCCTTTGTGTCTATTAGAAATGTATAGAGAATGGGGCTAATGAATCCCTTCTGTTGAACTCACGTGCTATGTTATATGAATATGCCACACCCTTTTCTATTTCAATATGTGTAAGTCCTCTTTGATTAGTACCCTTTGTGTATTTTAAAAAGGAATTAAAAATGGGGCCAATTAATCCCTTAGGTTGAACTCATGTGCTATGTTAATCATTGATTAGGAAACACCCCCTTCTCTATATCAATCTCTATATATTTTCTTTAATTGGTACCCTTTGTGTGTGCTAAAAATGTATAAAAATGGGGCAAAACAATTCCATTTGTTGAATTCACGTACTATGTTTACATAATTGTGAGTGACCCACTGAGGTGAAAGTATTGGTTTGCTATGCATTATGGTCAAGTCTCATATTTGGTTTTCAGAGGTATGTTTGCACATCGGACAACTTGCATGTTGCAAAAACCCTAGTAGTAGGAGCCCCTCGGTTGATTTTGAATGAAACTCAATATCATTACAGAATATGAAACTCAATCTCTAAGGTTATGAGAATCAGACGATGCCAAGCTATAGTTTTTGTACCATGCATTCATTCATTCTAACATGCATAGGAAAAATGCAAGAATAAATCTTTATACAAAGGAGTCAATGCTCCTCTTTTATCGACTCATCTAGGTGCCTTTCATTGAGTTTGGTTTGTTTCTAATGTTCAAATAATCATCTTCATAAATGTAAGCTATTAGATGTCTTAAGGAATTTGAGTTTACCTTTGGTCTTTCAAATCTTGCTTACTTTGAGGGATATTTCTTTTTTACTAAGCAATTCTATTTTTCTTAATGATTCCAGTAATTATGAAATTTGGGAAAAAACCATACAAGAACTTTCGGAGTTTCAAGCTTCCTTGATCTTTTTTGCCTCTTTTAAAATACAAGTGAGGTTAGTGGATGAAGTGCGGTATTTTGGACATTACTTATGTGAAAATGTTTTTGTGCCTTGTAGAAAAATTATAAAAAAGGGATGGGTTTTACTTTCAAGACATTTTAAATCTACTTTGAGTTTCACAATTGCAAGAATGTCACGACATTTTTGAAACAAGATCTCTTCTTTGTTATTCAATTGACATGATTGGCTATTTATAACATTGATCAAACTCTTTTCGCATATGTTCATAGAATAGCTAGTGTTGAGTAAATAAAATCACCACTTGAGCAATTCAAGAATCCATTTGTCTAGCTGGCATGCCTTTGTAATGAAATTGGCTTATTAACTTGAGAGTAGCGGAAATGAGAGAGAGAGAGAGAGTACTTTTGTGAAATTACTATGTGAACATAGCGGGTGCACATAATTGATGGTAGCAACATAAGCATAGCATTTAGTCAACTTGACATGAACAAAACATTTTTGCAAGAGAGAAAATTTAGAGAACATGACAACAGTTGAGGTCTGGATTTATGTCGACTTCGTCCCCCCTCCAATAGGCATTTGTATTATGATTTCTCCCATCAAGAGAGACTTGTTACAATACAATCTTTGTGTTCCTTGTGACCTAGATGATATAATGAAGATGGAAAGCTTCATGCATCACAAGCATAACATAAACTTTGTGGAAAGCTTTAACTATCCTAAGTCTCAGTCCCAATACCTCAAACACCTTCGAAGGTGTAGAGAGCTAACAGGGAATGAGGATAGGGAAGAGGAAGAAGAGACATTTCATAGGAGAAAGAATTAGTTCCTCACTTATCATCACTCTTCTTGCTAGCATACATAATAGCATAGTAATGAAGATGGAGGAGATGGCAAGCTTAAGCATTGAAGCATGGCTCTTGGTTGGATTTGTATTCCATAGCCAAGAGTGTTGGTGTAGGCTCTCAACTTCTCTACTTGCTTGGAGAAGGAGAGGGAGCTCTTGCACTTTGCACTTCACACCATGAGACTGAGTGTGAGTGTGTGTGGGAGAGTAAACCCCCTAAGCAGGCTCCTAGCTTCCTTGGTCGACCCCCCTTGTAGCTCATGCTTGAAGCTCATTGGACCCCTCCAGGCCAAGCCAATCATAAGTAGGAGGTAAATCAAGTAACAAGGGTAGCCTTCGGACAAGTGTCTCCCTTTCCCCTTTGAGAGAGAGGACTTGATAAATGTAAACACAATTAATTAAATCTTCTAAATTATCATTGGACCCCTTGGGTGGCAAACGAATAGGCTTTAGACACACCATGAGAGAAACATGAGGAGGAACTTGACAAGTGTCCCTTTTGCTTTCTTTGTACCAAGCATGCCTTGTGTGAGTGTATGTGTGTGTCTTCTCTCTCTCTTCCCCCTCTTGACTTTTGGCACACCTTATCTCAACCACCTTATTCAGCAAGCATGCAAAGCACCTCAAGTTTGGGTGGTGTTCCCACAAGCACCTTAAGCTCCCTAGTCAGCAAGTTCGACAAGCACCTCAAGCATCTTAGTCATCAAGCACGACAAGCACTTCAAACATATTAAGCTTGGGTTGAGTTCCCACCTCAAGCACATTCCTAGCTTACCTAAGATCAAAGGACTTTTACACTAACTATTGGAGGTCTTCAATGAAGCTAACCCTAAGGTCTTTATGCTCCATTGGTTAGCCTTGCTCTTTGATAGACCATCTCTCATTTAGATCCCTTTACCATTGGCCCCGTGTTGAGATAGATCTATAAGCACATGTCTATATCTTAACCTTTGGTCTCGTTTATTCTTCCACATTAAATGATGAATTTAATATGAGAAAATCATTTGGGTTGGTTAGATATTAGATTTTAGGACATTACCTCTCTCTTAAAATCATAGTCGTCCTCGACTATGAGGTAGAAGAGATAAAGCCTTAGTCATTAGTCAATCTTACTTAGCGGGTAGAGGATCCCTTTTTACCCTACGACATCTTTTAAAGATGGATGACTAATCCATTTGGTGCTTGGGAGACATAGCTGCCGCAAGCATGTCTGCTCCTTAGTCCATTTCATTCTCCCAAAGTAGAGTGACAAATTCTACTTGGTGTTTGAGAGACATCGTCATCACAAACATGATTCTAAGCATGCATACTATTTAAATTTGTGCACAATTAAAAAAAGAACTAGTCTTATAAGACAAAAACATGGGTCATTTAAAAGACATTAGTACATGCTTACTCTAATGTAGAATTGTAAGCATTAACAAGGTTCATATTATCCTTAAGTTGTATTCTTTGCATCCATCTAGCATCTTCAAAAGGATAATTTTTGAACTTAATAAGGTACCGTCAGATAATCTTACCATGTCGTAGTACCTTGTCTTTATGCCAAAGGATAGCTTCGGGTTGTAGCACCTCTTCTTGGTCTTCCACTTCAAGAGGGTCTTCAATAATTGGTTCTCTTGGTGTCTCTCCTTTGTAGGGCTTAAGTAGGCTCACATGAAAGGCATTGTGTATGAGCCAATGGTTGGGCAACTTGAATTGATAAGCCGTCTCATTGATGGGCTTCAGGATTTGGAAAGGACCATAGTATCTTTTTGCTAGCTTAGCATAATACTTTTGATGGCCCGTAGGATTTTTGCCCGTTGTTTGCCTTAATTGAGTCTTAGGAAACTTAAGTAAGATCCAATCATTTTCTTTGAACGTTAAGGCCCTTTTGTGCTTGTCAGCAGCAACAACTTTTTGCCTTTGTTGAGAGATGGATATAGCCTCCTTAATCTTTTGAAAAGATTCTTTTAGGTCACAACTATACACATTGACAAGAAAACCTTCCCATGTAATTTGAGTAGCAAGGGACTTTTACGTCTTTCCTCAATGATCTCAAAAGGTGCTTTTCCCGTAGAAGTATATACAATATTATTATAGGCATACTCTACAAGAGGTAAGCCCTTTTCCCATTGTGAGCGTTGATCTACTTCAGTAACATGAGTCTTGAGTAGATCGAGTATCGTAAGATTGACTACCTCACTTTGGCCATCTGTTTTTGGGTGATAGGCTGAAGAGAAATTCAATCTTGTTCCTAGATTTTCAAAGAGACCTTTTCAGAAATTACTGGTCATTCTATGATCTCTATCTAACACGATGGATGTTGGTAATCCATGATGTTTAAAAATCTATGATATGAAGAGAGTTGCCATTTGGTGTGCCTTAATAGTCTTTTTGACAGGAATAAAGTGTGCTTGCTTGCTAAACTTGTCGACTATTGTCCATATTCCTGTATTCCCATGGATAGACTTGGGCAATCCATGGATATACTATCCCATGGTGAATTTGGGATAGGCAATGGATGGAGTAATCCAGGTTGCTTCCCTCTATCATACTTGGTCTTTTGGCATACTATGTATTTTGAAACATACTCTTGCATGTCCACTTTCATGGTAGACCAATAGAAATATGTCTCTACTCCTCAAAGAGTAGGTTCAATACCACTATGCCCCGCATAGGGAGAAGCATGGAATTCACACATAACTTTCTCACGAAGGAAATGGGTAACACATAGCCTATCTTCATGGAGAAGATAACCAACCTGCAAGGTGAATGGTTCCTCTTTCTTTCTCAAAGCAAGGGCTGACATTATGTCTCTAAAATCAGGGTCAGTAGCATACTCATCTATTATAGAATATAGATCATTGTGAGTAGCTATAGACACCGCATTAACTTTTGGTGAAAGTGCATCAACCAGTTGATTATGCTTACTAGAATGTAAGCAATATAAAAAGTAAATTGCGAAAGAATATTTTTCCACCTCATTTGTTTGTCGGAAAGCTTGGTTTGCGTCATGAAATACTTGAGACTTTGGTGGTCGGTTTGTAGAATAAATGGAGTCCCCAATAAGTAGTGCTTCCATGTGTCTAGGACATGTAGAAAAACTAAAAGCTCTTTTTCATAAATTTCCAAGACTCGTTCATCGGTATTGAGCCTTCAGCTCTCATATGCTATGTCATGCCCTTCTTGAAGAAAAACTGCTCCACGGAAATCACCACAAGCATCACATTGGACCTTAAATGGCTTTGAGAGACCCGGAAGCATGAGGACTTGTTGGGAGGTAAGCTTTTCTTTAAGCTTATCAAAAGCATGTTGCTCCTTAGCAGTCCATACGTACTTAACGTTCTTCTTAGTTAAGTCATGTAGTGGTCCTGCTATTTGAGAAAATTTTCTCTATGAAGCGTCTATAGTATGCACACATACCAACAAAGCTTCTTAGCTCATGTAGATTCCTTGGATTAGGCCATGCTTTAATTACCTCTAGCTTCGATGGATCCATACAGATACCATCTTGAGAGATAATACATGACCTAGGTATCGAATCTCTTGAAGGAAAAATTCGCTTTTCTTTTGGTTGAGAAAAAGCTTATTCTTGAGGGTTTCCAATCCACGAGCAAAAAAAACCGAGCAAAGCCAATTTCTGAGCAAATATGAGCAACACCCTTGACAAAATGATGCAAGCGCAAGGTATACTGAAGAAATAATCATGTCATGCAAGATTCAACCACCCAGAATCTCAACACAAAAGGTTCATACAACTAAAATCACCACAAAGCAGCAGAGGCTTCAAAATCTCAAACCTTCTTACATGTTGAGTCTGTAACAGTCACAATATAAAGTGCTTAATTATGGATGCATCCAAAACACCAAAAAAGGTTAGAGCTAACAAACTTCCACCAACAAGTCTATGAGGCCACTCAGGTACCTACCAAGGCTTGAAACAACTCCAACTTTGTGAGTGTAACATGATGCCCAACCTCATGGGCAACAAAGTTCAAACCAAGGACGCAAAAGAATACAAAGAAGATGTGTTTATAAGAAACAAATGTAGCATGTAATTTGTTGTACCACATTTGGAAATTCTCACACGACGTGCAACGAGGGAATTTTGCAAGGGTGACAACATAAGTAACTTCTTTCTCCAATGACCCAATTGTACTCACATGGAACACATGTGATGTGATGGGGACGAGTATTACCTCTTGCAGCAATGTCGGATCCATGCTTCTTTCCTATGCAATTCTACCTTGAAAATCTCTTGCTAGCTTTGATCTCCATCTAACAAACTTACTGTCCCTGAACTTGGGGTGAACCACACTCGATACAGATCCATTGACTTTGACATTGTGGTTGCACTTTATGCTTGCATCAATGTCTTTAAGAACAAACCCATTGTGCTCTAACATTTTAACCTTGGATGGTTGCATGTTAGTGCCCTCTACCACTACCCAAGTTCTAGGAAACCACGCATCCATATTCCGACTATGAGTATTACTACTACTGTAGAACCATACAAAATTCTCAACCAAACCTCTTGGATTGGATCTCTTAGCGGGATAGTTCTGCCTACCCCAAAAGAACGATGCAGGGATTCCATGTCTTACAGTTGCTTCCATCTCATTTATGAACCTACCACAAGGAAGATTTTCCTCCACAAGAACACCAAAGCATGTCATTTTCCTTCCAGACTCTGTATGCCTAATTGCCCACATTGTTTGGGGCACAAGTATGTCAGGTCACATATGCTGCAAAGTGCAAGCTTCACGCTAACCACTCCTAAATACACTAACCTCTCTTGGGATTGTAGTATACTCAAGCATGTGGTTGTCCTCCTTCAATATTTCCCTAGTTTCCACTAGTATTGGTCTAGATCTTCGAACACTTTTCTCCCTCACGGGTTCTCTGTTCATTTCTAGACTTGGCATCTCATGCAAGGAATAGTGGTCCATGTTTATAAGCTTCTTTCCCAAGCCACCTACTACCCGCTGGCTCATAAACTTTGCAGCCAAATCTACCACAACTGGTGAAGTGCATGTGTGAGTTCCTTTTAAGTACACATTGTACCTCGCACTTTGCAATGCAGGTAAGGCCATATCTGCACATGTCGCTTCATACAAACCTATCCTATACTTTTTAAAGTCTAATGGACATGTTCTTTTTTACTTGTAAGCCAAGTGGGTTTTCTTGCAACTTGGCGACAATAGTCATTATTGAGGGAGCCATCTGGATGAGCAGCTAGCTTTCTTTAACTCTTTTTGGGCTCGCAAATTGCAACTTTAATGTACCTATTGTACATGTAGGTGCACCCACAAAGAGAGAGAGAGAGAGAGAGAGAGAGAGAGAGAGAGAGAGATGAATGTGTGTGTGTTTTTGTCTTCTTTGGGAGAGTGAGACATTGGGAGAGACTTGTTGAATCTTAAACGCGAGCATGGCTTGTACGAGCTCTCTTACTTTCTCGCTGGATTTTTCTACGAAAGATGTAGATAAGTCATCCAACAATACTATTACTTTTTTTCTTACAGGGCACATGGATATCTCTATATCGACATGCACATTGTTTTTTCCCCTAACGAAGGAAGGAGATTCTAAAGCCCAACTTGCATGGTTTACCTTGTTATTTAATCTTCCACAATATTCTGACTAGCATGAACCGGTGCTTTCTCTGTGTCAAAATTCTCTGCAGGGATGGCCGAGGTAGCTTCGAGGAGGACCAGGATTCCTCATATGATACCATGGGAATGATGAGAGATGGAGTTTCCCCTAATTTCCTAGATTTTCTTTTGGAGCCGATCAGCCATAGCGTCAGTAAGAAAAAATGAACTAAAGTTAAAACTACTAATTAATGGAGCCCAAACTGACGTCGTTTTGTGACAGCCCCGAAACTGACATCGTTTTTGACAGCGTTTCTAGCAAGCCGCCCACCGGGTGAGAGAAGAGAATGGCCGTGAACAAAGGGTGCAAGCAGTTTAGGCTTGAGCTACGCACGACATAATAATGGAGCTTAGGCTTGAGCTATGCCTGCACGGCAGGGTCGATGCTGCTTTCACCAGCGCCATCATCATGCACATCACCAACAAAGGAGCTGGGATCAAAAGGAGAGTATACCTCACCCGTTCTGGAGCCGAGGGTCGAATACAGGCCGGAGCTGCAAGTTTTTGACTGCAGAGTCTAAGAGATCACACATAGTTATTTTCGCTGCCAAGTTATCCTGTACTGTAGATGCAGCGTGGGCTGTGTCCATATTAGCTCATGATGATGGGCCTAGCCCCACCCCCACTCCACTTTGTCTCTACCCTGTGAAACCTGTTGAAACTAGTCTGCGCCGGCGCGGACTGGTTCTAGCAGGTTCCAGCAGAAGAGAATGATCGTGACGAGGGTGTAGGAAGAACTTCAGGCTTGAGCTACGCACGACAGAAAATTGGAGATTAGGCTTGACCTATGCCTGCATGGCAGGGTCAATGCTGCTTTTCACCAGCGTCATCATCACGCGCATCACCAAGAAAGGAGCTGGGATACAAAAGGAGAGTATACCTACGTGTTCCGGAGCCGAGGGTCGAATACAGGCCGGAGCTGCGAGTTTTTGACTGTAGAGTCTGAGAGATCACACATAGTTATTTTTGCTGCCAAGTTACCTGCACTGCAGATGCAGCGTCGCCTAGCCCACCCCAGTCCACTTTGTCTCTACCCTGTGAAACCTGTTGAAACCAGTCCGCGCCGGCGCGGACTGGTTCTAGCAGGTTTCAGCATGCTATACAAATTCCAATACTATGACTCGCTCCTCATTTCATTATCTAGAATCTTGGTAGATCCCCTCTTGATCTTCCCCATGGTTGATGCCGACGATGACTAAAATCATCTATGCGCGAGCAGGACATGAACTCGAAACTTCACCGGCAACCTAGCGAACCATATCTCTGCGCTAACCATCCTAGCACCACGAAAATGCTGCCTACAATACAATTTCTTCAACATACAAATAAAACCCCCTCGCCTGATGCTTGCACACTTGCGCTGCTCAGCTGCACTCCTGGCCTCTCATACAGTACTATCACCCTCGCCACCATCTGGCAGTAAACACATTTTCCTTTTCAGCCGGGAATGGGTATCTTTTCAGATTCACGTTAAAAAAAATGTTTGAGACACTTACTCAGCTCATCTGCACACTATTCAAAGCAAAAATATTGTTTTTTTAAATTTTAAAATTAGCTCCAACAAGCTATACAAAGCCAGATAACCACCACATATGTCCTTGGTGAAAGTGGTCCAAACCATTCCGCACTAGCGCGGACGCCGCCACCGCCGACGGATCCGGGCAGTACTATGGTAGATTAAAAAAAAAAAAAATCGGCTCCTTGGTAAACTGGATCACTTTTGTATTAAAATGAATTAAGATGCTTTTGTTTTCATATAGTAGATAGTGTTGATATTGACATAAGAATGAACAAAGTGACAGTTTTCGGATATGTGGATAGGAGGAAAGTTTTGAAAGCTATGAGGAGTAGAGGAAAAAGGGCAGAGTTCTTTGCTAGAAGCATTTAACAGGTTTCACAATCATTCATCATCTGATGCAGATGATGGGAGTACTTATAGCCCGACGAGCTACCATATCAACAATTACAACTATAGCAAACCTTCCTCATAGTTTGGTAGCCATATCCTCACGCATCATCCATTCAAACACACCTACAATCATGTGAAGCATGATTACAACCATTATAATTACTAATACGGCCGGTCGCATTTGGTGGCCTCTCTCTCTCTTTTTCTCTCTCCCTCTTTATCGCGTGCACATGGGCTTCTCTCAATTTTGGAGTTTAGCCTTCATGTCGCAAATTTTGACACGTGTAAAGGGCTCCCCCTTCCGCCATATTATGTTAGTTTAGATAATAACCTCAATGATAAAGCCATGGCCCACTACAATTATGGTACCACATCAATCGAAGCCCCATCAATTACAATTATAATTACCTCAATGACAAAAATACATACACATAAATACTATGCCACTAATATGTTTAGACAAATTTTTGACTTCTCCAAATGTAATCCAGTTTCTCTCAAGTTTAATACATTCATCCATTATAAATACATTCATATAAATGCATTCACGTTATTTACCAAATGAAAGTGTATCTCTCACACACATAAAAATAAAATTTTGTAACAATGAGGGCATTTAATTATGTAGTCTAGCAACTAATCATGGTTCCTGGGGAAGGGCTTCCTTGATTGATGATCCTCTTTATAATGATCAAGTCAACTTAGTGTCTATTTCCACAAGTTTTGATGATTTTGATAATCATGTAGATCAGAGTGAGAGTACAAACACTGAGTTGGATTCAATGGATGAAGTTCCAAAGACAGCCAGTCAAAAAGCTACTTTGAAGCTTGTCCCTGTTCACATAGTGCCTGAGGTGGCTTCGTGTGTGGATGAGGGGGATGATAGACACTTAAATGTGGACAAAGATGAGGACATCCTCAAGTCAACAAGGTCTTTAGCTACTTGGAGTGTCTAAGTGTGTCTTTATGCATACTTAATCCATACGCGTGTGCTCGTGGTCTCAGATCAGATGTTTTGGGTCTGAAGATAGCTTTTGCCAGATAGTGTTACATTAAAGAGAAAGGAGATTTTATTGTTTTAGTGCACAGATGTCAAAAGAAACCCCATTGATAGGTAATCAATAATAAGCAAATAAAGGTGCTAGCTACAAATAGAAGTGTTGTTCTCAGAGTTGGTTGAAAAGAGATAGAATCTTAGATAGATCTAGCAAGGTCCTTGTTAACTACATTGATTTTCCTCAAGGGATTGATATCCCGCCTAGCTTCACCATGGAGATGTACTAAACCGAGATATTGCTAGTTTACTAGAGAAAACTAAGTCGTCTCTATCTATCACTTGAGAGTTGCATAAATTTGTACTTGTTTTTTATACTTCCATTGTTTTGTTGGATATCTCCTTCTTACATTTTATTTCATTCTATAATTCATTAACAGACATTGCTATCACCAATTTTAAGTGTCTGTACATTTCAAGTTGTGAGTGTGGCAGCCATGTTCTCTTAAAGTGTATGCCGTGTATTTCGTTTGGATGAAGTGCATTACAAATATACCTATAGGCAAATGTAATCCACATGATGTCGGACCCACTATACGATGATTTCTTGAGAGATAGGCCTCGAAGGCGGCATCTGTTTATTGATGATGGGTGTGATTCAAGTTAAATTATGTGGAGCCATAAACAACGATGAGATGATTTGGGATGGTAGTCTGTTTTGCAATATCTTGTGCTCTATAGCTCTTATGTACTAATGTTTGAAAATGCGTTATCATGTGACTTAATATACATTGATTTTTGTGTAGGTCTCTTTTGGTATGTATTTGTGGTTTGCTATATCTCTTGAATTCTCTTCATCATACTCTATGACCACTTATCACAATGTTATCACACTTGTTTTGTCTCTTTTTCCTTATCACTTTTGAAAATGTCTGTAATTCACAAATAACTTTATTAAGGGACTGGCTCATTTTTTTTGTTGCTCGAAAAAACACGCTCGCCATCTTGTAAGACTCATTAGTTGGAGCCAGTCCCCCCTCCGATAGGCATTTGTATTATAGATTCTTCCATGACGGAAGACTTGTTTACAATACAACTGCTTGTGTTTCTTGAGACCTTCTTGATTAGATGAAGATGTTAAGCTTCACTCACCAAGTATAACAACAATAAACATGATTATCATGAACTTGGAAAATGCCCAGCCTCAATCCCAAGACCTCAAACACCATGAAAGGTGAGGAAAGCTGGCAGGGAGTGAGGAAGAAGAGAGAAGTAGAAGTAGCTCTACGAGAAAGCAATAACCCCTTGCACATAATCACTCATAGATCTTGTAGCATAGCTTAGCATAGTGTTAATGGAGATTAGAGAGATTGATAAGCAAGCATAAGCATTCTCTTCTGTGGATTTGCATCCATATCCAAGAGCTTGTGGTAGTAGGCACTCAACGTCTCAAGCTTGGAGAAGGAGACGGAATCCTTGCTTCACAAGAGTGTGTGAAGGGAAGAATGAGAGTGAGAGAGCTCGTGGGATGCTCAAATAAGAGAGAGAGAGAGAGAGAGAGAGAGAGAGAGAGAGAGAGAGAGAGAGAGAGAGAGAGAGAGAGAGAGCTAGCTAGGTCAACCCCCTTCCCTAGGATTTCCTTGAAGCTTATTGGGCCATGTAGCCAGCCCTCTAGCCAATGAGGGCTTGGCTCCCTTTGGGGCAAGATGTGTACTCTCTTGACAAGTGCCTTCTGAAGGGGATCGGGGAGGACCACAGACGGAGAGTGAGAGAGAGAGAAGGAGACAGACACGATGTGGGTGGGGAGACTCAAAAGAGTGAGCAGCCCCCTATACACTTATGCTATGTATAAGGTATACAAGTCAGTGGGCGCCCAGACTCTGGGCGGCCGGGCAAGGCACAAGCGCCTATACCCCAACAACCTCCCACTTAAAGGCGACTGTGCCTTTAAGCAAGGGAACCTAGTCTAAAGACTAAAAAAGGTGAGAGAAAACCGCTCTCAACCGATGCCCACTGGCTGGCTGTGATCGTGTGCATCCGGCTGTCCTGCTCCCGTGTAAGTCCATACACCACCAGACGTACCGCACACGTACTGCAAGTATGTACACAATACCTGCATATCTCCCTCGTGCACTATGCCATCATCAGTCAACAAACGACTGACAACCCCAACTACATATGCTCCCACTGTAGCTGCGATATCCGGTCTCAAGATCAATATCTCATACATGAGACCACCGAATGCCGATGCAATGCTAGCGGGCCCTGCTAGCTCTACGGAGCATGCATCAACATATATGTCCCTGGCAATAGGCATCTCTGACTGACAAGGCGTGTCAACCACATGCATCTCCTGACTGTCCACAAAAGACGCATCAACCTGTCGTGCAACCTCAGAGCAAACCAGCTGCTCTAGGTGTCTGCTGGAAGACATATCCTGCACAACTATATCCCCATGCTCACTGTCGAGCATAGAAAGGAATGACTGCATAATCGCTGACATCTCAGCCTCCTCTGCAATCATCCAGTGCAAACATGACCACTCAATCTGCTGTGACTCACTAGAGCTCTCATGCTCTAACTCCGTATGCATAGACTCTTGCACAACGTCCTCCTGTCGTGACTCACTAGAGCAAGACCACTCTACCTGTCTATCCTGCATAGAAGTATCTCGCACAACTGACTCTCTGCTTTGCTCAGTCACTAGCAAAGCATGCATGTCTGACTCTGTCACCTCTCTGTGTGACTGCTCAAGTCGTGCCCCAACCGTGTGCACAACGATCTCACTACTCTGCACTCCATGCAAAGCATCCTGCAACCCACAAGCAAAAGAGACTCGCCTGCTCTCTCGCTCTCTACCTGGCTGCATGATCACAGAGACAACACCGTCTCTCGCGTGATCCACATGCAATGGGTAACCTGTACCACTCCTGGCACCTCTCGCAATCACTAGCGAACCCAAATGCATCACAAAATCTCGCTCTCGTAGCGAAATCTGACATCCACTATCCCGTAACTGTCTGACTGAGATCAAATCCCGTCTCAGATCTGGCACATAACGCACATGACGCAGGGTAAATCTCATACCACTGGGCAAGGACAAACATACATCTCCTGTACCCTCAATGTCATACATAGCACCATCAGCCATGTGCACACAACCAAGTCTCCCACTAGAAAACGTGCTAAACCACTCACGATGCGACGTGACATGGAAAGTAGCATCTGAATCTAGTAACCAATGTGAAGACAATGTGCAATCCGATATGCAATCCGTAGACATAAGATTGTCTGAAGACAAGCTAGATGTAAATGTGACATCGCCATCACAAGCATACTCAGTAACCACCGTACTGATCTCACTAGCATCTGTCATGCCCAAATCTGCATCACGCATCTGTCGCCTCCGTTGTCTCAAACGCCTGAAACATCGACGCCTAATGTGCCCTCTATGTCCACAATGCCAACATGTTACCTGTCGACGTGCTCGTGAATGTACATGTCTCACACGAGTCCGTGATGACTCAGATCTATCATACATATCATGTAATCTGCGCCAAAGTGCTCTCGAAGTAGTCTCATACATAACAAGAGCATATACAGATTCCGCAAGGTGCAAAGAGAGCGTAGATAGTGCCATCTCCTCTAGCTCCTGCCACTGATCGTCAGACATGTTTGAAGGTCTACCTGCATCACCACTCAATGGTCGATGCAACCCTCGCTGTGTCAATGCATCAAGCATACACTCTCTCCATGCCGCAAAGTCTGACCCATCAAACATGCGCATCTGTGAGAGGTCACAATCTGATCGATCACCTGTCTCTGCCATGAGCACAATGTAGCAAACTAGAAAGCAAAACCACCTCACCAACAACACCTGGAAACTGTCTACCAATATGGCCAGAAACACAATGTAAAACCTGTGAGACACACTCCAAAATAGAGCTCCCGCAATGTCAATACAAGCCTCGCCTGCTCTAGTATCACACTGCAATCTGTGAGCTAATCACCAAGCCCACAATGTGCGGTATCGATGCATACACACGCACAAATCTCCCACCTGCAGAGAACACCGCACGCAAATGCTGAGTGCAACCCGCAATCTCTACCTAGATCGCACAAATGATACGCATAAAACTCCTGGGAAAATTTCGCCAGAGTTTCGTCAGTAAAACGGCCACAAAACCAGTAACCAAACTGACTGCACGCTCAAAATCATGAGCAACCAAAGCACATCAAACCGCACTCCAAATGCATGCACCAATCTCCACACTTTGCATACATCATTGCAAACACCTGCAAATCTAGTACACAAATATCTGCTCTACCTGTGACTGCCAAAAAACATGCTCGAGGCATACATTGCCGAGCTCAAAATGCAATCACATTAGTCTCCCTGAGCATCAAACCACATAAGGCATACATCGTATCCTCCCACCTGTGAGGAAACTTGCAGCAAATATCACTCTCACATCTGAGAGCAAACCATGTGTGGAATCCTCGACACACAATAAACAACTGCTGCTGCTGCAGAAAATTCAGCGTTCAGAATTTTAAAATTCTGATATGACGAGCGCGTCCGGAGCATGCCAAAACCCCAAGGTAGACTCCTGGATCATATGTATCCGAGTCCGGGTGTGAAAGCTATGCCAAAAACAGTGTTTTTGGGACCCGAGAGTGCACAAATAAACTTGCTGCTGTACCTGCTGTAATTCAAAGCATAATTTCAGCAAATAGACATCACCATCGCGTCCGGAGCGTGCCAAAACCCTGACCTAGACTCCTGGATCATGTAGATCTGACTCTGTATGACGGAGCTACGCAAAAAACTGCGTTTTAGAGCCCGAAAATGGCAAAAACGAGCTGCACACAGTCTTGAACTTGCTCCTGCTCCACTCTGCGTGATGCAATGTCCTCTCAATGCAAGCTCCAACACAAGAGCTCTGCCACAACAGCATCCAAGCACTCGAATGTCAAGCTCTCCTTCGCCGAGCACTTCTCTAACGAGCTCCACTGAGCTCAAAAGCTCCTCTCACCAAGGAAGCCGCAACCGCCTCCTCGACCAAGCTTGACCACACCAAGCTCCTAAGCTCCAAAGACAATGCTCCTCAAGCTAAAATCGCTCTCCGTGAAACTCCGCGATCGAACTCCACCGTCGAGAGCGAGCGAGCTATCGCCTCGAAGCTCTCAAAGCCGTCGTGCTCTCCGCGGTCACCATAGCTCTGATACCAATTGAAGGGGATCGGGGAGCACCACAGACGGAGAGTGAGAGAGAGAGAAGGAGACAGACACGATGTGGGTGGGGAGACTCAAAAGAGTGAGCAGCCCCCTATACACTTATGCTATGTATAAGGTATACAAGTCAGTGGGCGCCCAGACTCTGGGCGGCCGGGCAAGGCACAAGCGCCTATACCCCAACACCTTCTTTCCCTCTTGTGAGGTTAAGCTAGCACCCCCCTTGTTTAAGCACAGCCCTTGCTTAAGCAAGATGCCCCCTTGCTTGCTTGAGCAATGTGCCTCTACACTTTACATGTGGCCCCTTTCCTTTCATAAGAGTATGGGTCCTTGGTGAGGTGCTCACATACTAT
>NW_028221944.1:22500-55228 GCF_014529385.1 Adiantum capillus-veneris | reverse complement strand
TCCCGTAGGCTAGACCACCATTTCTTGGCAGACTTTTGAAAGTGCATAGCTACATGGTGTAGCTTAGAGGACTCCATAAAGCCCTCATCTCCAAACGCCGCATTGAATTGTTGGATGAAAGCCACGACTTTGTCCGTAGCACCAAAGGTGCCATGGTAGGTAAGAAAAGAGATGCTCTTTCCTCCCTCTTTGAGCTTCTTGATCTTGGAAAACCTTTTCCATGAGGCATAGGATTTCCTATGGCCTCTTCTTTTTGATGGTTGAAAAGTTGCACCATCGCTTTCTTCAGAAGATGAAGAATTTGAGGAAGATGGAGAAGAGGGTGACCTCTTTCTCGCCTTTTTCTTACCTTGATCCTCTTTGTCTGCACCATCACTTTCATAAGAGGAAGAGGATGAAGAAGATGAAGAAGAGGGTGTCCTCTTTCTTGCCTTTTTCTTCTCTTGCTTTTTATCATCCCTCTTTGAATTATGGTGTGGAGATGTGTGCGATGGTCTTCCCGTTTAGGAGGTGATGGAGAGTGTTTTGCCCGCCGTGTTCGTGGAGCCATCTCCATTGAGGTGGTAGGAGAATCAGTTCTTTGTTGTTCCTTTGATGGGGACTCTTGAGTTCTATTTTGGGAAGGAGATATCATCAAGAAGCAAATTTTTGAGACCTTCGTATGGATCCTCTTCTTCTTCCTGAATCAGAGAGAGGCCTCTTTTGGGAGTCTCACAAGGAGGCTTCCTAGGTACTTTCTCATCATGGTGGGGAGGTTGGAGAATCCCATGAGCACGAAGCTGCTATTGAACTTCACTTTGGAGGGATGGATTACCCATGGCTTGTTGAAGACTAGAAACAAGGTAATTTACAAGCATAGGGGCATCATTAGCAGCCTACTCATTAGCAAAATCAAAGTTATCAACAATAATTTCTCTCTCTTTACTATTGTCAGCCATTCTAACAACTTTTAGGTGTAAACTATTTTAGGTATACTTTGCCACTTCAAGCCCTAGTTGCTACTCCTCCTTACCCCTTTAGAAAATCACTCAAGCTACTCTACCCGTGGCTCAAATATCATTAGTTGCAAGGAATAGAAGAGGGGGTCTTTCAACCCCAAAATAGCACTGGCTCCTGTCAAGCTTCTAATAGCTCAATAGTGGGGTTAAGCCGTAGGCAAGCCCCATAGGAATCCAGTATTAAGACCATAGCTCTCGACGGTGATGCCCCGTTATCTGCACGAAGGTAGGTGCACTATAAGGGTGAAAAATCCCTATTCTACTTACTCAATTGCAATTAATAACAACAACCATTTATAGATAGCTTGAGGACCTCCCTTCTTGAGCAAGAAAAGAGAAAACTTGTGCTCTGATACCAATGTAACATTTAATGGCCTAGTAACTTGTGTGTAGCAGAAAATAGCATACACATAGTGAGCATTTCATTAGAATAGTTTCCTAATGAGCATAGCAAGAGTGCTTGGGTGGAGAGAGCAACAAAAATTATAACACCTAAATAGATAGGCATGAACAATACTTCAAAAGAGAAAGAAATTAATCTATTGACAACAGTTGAGGACCAGATTTTCAAGGAGATGGTCCCCCCTCCAGAAGGCTTTGTATTATAGGTTTCCCCCATAAAGAGAGACATTTTACAATACAATTCTTTGTGTTCCTTCAATAACTATCTAGTGCAATGAAGGTGGAAGCTTTAAGAACTAAGCAAAGCACTTATTAAGCACAACATCAATTCCCTCATGGTCTCAGACCCAAGACCTCACACACCTTCTAAGATGGTGAAAGCTAGCGGGGTATGAGAGTAGATTGAGAGGAAGAAGGAGTAGTCTTACGAGAAAGATGTACATCTTGTCACATAATCACTAATATTAGTATAGCATAGCTTAGTAATTAGCATGATAGAGGAGATGAGCATGCATTGAAGCTTGGCTCTTGGTTGGATTTGCATCACAAAGCCAAGAGTTGTTGGTGTAGGCCTCCCTTCTCACAAGCTTGGAGTAGGTGATAAGCTTTCCATTAAAGCTTGAGAAAGAGAGAGCGAGAGTCTTCTTGCTTCACACATGAGCTAGTGTGAGTATGTGTGAAATAATTCCTTTGAAAAATCAGCCCCCTCTCTCTCTTGGTCGACCCCTCTTGCTAAATCCTCTTGTTCGCACCTCATTGGACCTCCACAGGCTTATTCAATAGGATTTAAGAAGCATAAGTGATAGCCTTTTGACATGTGTTCCCCTTTCACCTTTTGTGATAGCTTTAGGTAATTGATGAATGCAAATAAACTCTCATTCGACCCCTTTGTCTCCTGGCCAATAGGAATCAGGCAAGCCATTAGGCTGTTGAATGCTCATTGGACCCCTTGGGAGACTGTCCAATAGTCTTCTAGAGAGATTAATTCTTATAGGTTCTTTTATTAAGTGTTTTTAAATGAATTTAACTAGATTTACTCTAGCCTAATTCTCATTGGTCCACCTCCATGGCCATCCAATAGGATTTGAGTGCACCTTTTGGGCATCTGGGCTAGGGGGATGACATGTGTCCCTCATTCCCTTTGTGTAAAGGAATCTTGTGATTGTGTGTGTGTGTTTCTCTCTCATCCCCTACTTGCAAGGCTCACCCCCTCCTATGTAGGACTCATGAAGACTTTTTGTACACACAAAGCATCCAATCTTCCTAAGCTTGACTATTGGACTCAAACTTTGAATTTTGGAACCTTAGCATTTTGGAAGTCTTAATGGGCTGAACCTTAGGGTATTTAAAGCCCATTGTTGCACATTGCTCTTTTGTAGATGGCCCCCCCTTTGGATCCCTATTTTCCCTCCTTTGGATCCTTACTGTGGCTGGTGTGCCAGCTGAACCAATATTCTATCTTTTTCTCCCCTGGCACTTCCGCATACTAAATGATCAGTTTAAAATGAGAAAATCATTTAGGAGAATTAGATATTAGTTATTATGACATTACCTCTCTCTTAAAATCATAGTCGTCCTTGACTATGGGGTAGAGAGAGAAAAAGCCTATTCATTAGTCCTTTTTCTAGCTAGTAGAGGATCCCTATGTTACCCTACGACATCGTTCGAGAATGGATGACTAGTCCATTTGGCGCTTGAGAGCCTAAGCTACGGCAAGCATGTCTGCACATTAATCCTATCAATCTCCCATAGTAGAGTGACAAAGCTGTACTTGGTGTTTGGGAGATGGCATCTCCGCAAACTTGATTCTAAGCATGCATACTACTTCACATTTGTGCACAATAAAGAAAAAGAGTCTTATAAGACAAAAACTTTGTTCATTTTAAACATTTGTACATTGTCTTACTTTAGGGAAGCATTGTAAGCATTGACAAGGTTTAGGTTATCCTTTAATTATATGCCTTGCATCCATCCAGCATCTTTAAAAGGATAATTATTAAACTTAATAAGATATTGTCGAATAGTCTTACCGCCTCTTAATACCTTGTCTTCATGTTGGAGAATGGACTCGGGTTGCAACACCTCTTCTTGGTCCTCAATCTCTGGTGGGTCTTCAATAGTTGGTTCTTGAGGTGGCTCTCCTTTGTAAGGCTTTAGTAGGCTCACATGGAAAGAATTGTGTATGAGCCAATGGCTGGGCAACTTGAGTTGATAGACCATCTCATTGATTGGTCTAAGAATCTAAAAGGGACCATAGTACCTTTTTGCTAACTTAGCATAGTACTTTTGGTGTCCCGTAGGATTCTTGCCCATCGTGTGCCTTAATCGAGCCTTGGGAATTTTAAGTAAGACCCAATCATTTTCTTTAAAGGCTTGGGCTCTTCTGTGCTTATCAGCAGCAGCCTTTTGCTTTTGTTGTGAGATAGAGATAACATCCTTAATCTTTTGGAAAGATTCTTGTAGGTCGCGGCTATACTCATTTGCAACGATGATATTCTCGTGTACTTTAAGTAGCAGGGACTTTTGGATCTTCCCTCAATTACCTCGAAAGGTGCTTTTTTCATGGAAGTATATATAGTGTTATTGTAAGCATAATCCACTAAGGGTAAGTACTTCTCTCATTGGACATTTGATCTACTTCCGTTACATAGGATTTTAGTAGATCAAGAATTGTTAGGTTAGCTGTTTCACTAATTTGGCCATCTGTTTGCGGGTGATAGGCCGAAGAGAAGTTTAGCCTTGTCCCTAAATTCTCAAAGAGACCCTTCCATAAATTACTAGTCATTTTAGGATCTCTATCCGACACTATGGACATTGGCAAGCCATGGTACTTGAAGATTTGTGAAATGAAGAGGGTTGCCATTTGATGGGCTTTGATAGTCTTTTTGACAGGTGTAAAATGAGCTTGTTTACTAAACCTGTCTACTATTGTCCATATTCCCGTATTCCCATGGATAGAATTAGGAAATACAAAGATAAAATCCATGGATATGCTCTCCCATGGTGAATTAGGGATTGGCAAAGGTTAAAGCAATCCAGGTTTCTTCCCTCTATCAAACTTCGTCTTTTGGCATACCACACATTTAGAAACATACTCTTGTATATTTGCTTTCATGGTAGGCCAATAGAAATATGTTTCAATCCCTTTTAGGGTAGACTAAATCCATCTATGCCCCGCATAAGGAGGATCATGAGATTCATACATTACTTTCTCACGTAGTGAGTTAGTAACGCATAGTCTATTGCCATAGAGAAGATAACCATCTTGTAGGGTAAATGGTTCCTCTTTCTTCCCTAATGCAAGGGATGAAATCACATATTTATAATTAGTCTCAATAGCATACTCATCTATCATAGAAGATAGATCATTGTGAGTTGCAATGGAAACCGCATTCACTCTCGGCCGTCTTGAGAGTGCATCGGCCACTTGATTATGCTTGCCAGCAATGTGAGCAATTTGAAAATGAAATTGCAAAAGAAAATTTTCCCACCTCATTTGTTTGTCAGAGAGCTTGGTCTGCGTCATGAAGTACTGAAGGCTTTGGTGATCCGTCTGTAGAATGAAAGGAGTCCCCAATAAATAGTGCTTCCATGAGTCTAAGGCATGTAGAACTGCAAGGAGTTCCTTTTCATATATGCCTAGAGCTTGCTCAACAGGGTTGAGCCTTTGACTTTCAAAGGGCCATAGGCTATGACGTGTCCTTCTTGGAGCAAAATAGCTCCAAGGCAATCACCACAAGCGTCACATTGGACCTCAGATGCCTTTGAGAGATCCGGCCCCAAAGGATTCAATCTCTATACAAAATGGGACGCCACCTGCGAGCGGACAACTTTGATAAAACCCCTATATACAACTCATATTAGGAAATATGACCCCCCTTTCTACGCTTATACGACAATCAATGCTGAAAATTACCATACCCCCCTATCTTACCTATAAAGTTTAGGTCTCACATGATCTAACTGAGTAAAACTATTTAAAGAGCATATAGCATAGTGACTGGCAATGTACTAAGAAACCACTTCTGTTGATCCAACTCTGACCCATCTAAATTACTGAAAAAACATGGTTATAAATTTGTGATAGGTTCTCCGTGTAAATTTGCATTTATACAATTCTTTATAGCTTTCATCCCTCAATAAATGAACTATAATAACAAAACAAGCAATTGATACAAAGCAATGTTAGTTTTTGCATGTATCTTTGTAGCTATTGACTCACAAGTTTGAGAACAGACTCTTTTTGGAAGCCATGATTTTGAAACACAAAATCTTCCTTTCATTTTTCCCTTTCTCCTTTCCCCCCCCCCCCCCCCCCCCCCCCCCCCCACCCCAACCCAGAAATATGATACCCCCTGCCTTATTTTTAAGCTTGGGAGATAAATTATTGTGGACCTGCCCCTAACTTATATGCTTATGTAACTTGTAAAAAAAAACCCCTCTACTGCACTTATGTGGTGCGGTAAGTTTCCCATGGTGAATCCCCCAGGGATCCGGTAGTGTAAGCACAGGTTGAGAGATAAGCTATTCTTTAAGATTTTTGAAAGCATTGTTCTCCATGGCAGACCATGTATACCTAACGTTTTTCTTTGTTAGTGAAAGAGTACGAGCGGAAGTGCGACGCGAGAGAGAGTGCGAGAAGAAGAGCACGACGATATGGTGAACTCTCTCTACTGTAATGTGTAGAGCATAGTGAGTTCTTATTAGGTTTTTACAAAAGAATATGTGTACATACCTAGCGGCTGCCCACTAACCGGGCGACCACATTGGTACATTAAGTGTGAGAGAAGCTACTATACAAGCTAATATACAAGAGATGTAGAGAAGTGATGTACTACCCTACACCTAACTGCTTGCGAAAATGCGCAAAGCTCTCTGAGGGAAGTCCTTTTGTAAGTAGATCAGCAGGATTTTCTGTGGTGTGAACTTTGACAAGCTAAAGTTGCTTATCCTCGAGCATTTCCTTGATGAAATGATACTTCACATCCACATGCTTTGTCTTTGAGTGATAAACTGGATTGCGAGCCAATTGTATAGCACTTTGACTATCACAATATAACACAGGCATCTCTTCTTTGATTCCCAAATCTGTTACTAGTCGATTAAGCCAAATTGATTCTTTGCATGCCTCTGATGCTGCAACATATTCAGCCTCTGTAGTAGACTGAGTAACACAATCTTGTAATCTAGAACGCCATGATACTGCTCCACCAGCCAATGTAAAGACATACCCTGACGTAGACCTTCGGTTGTCTAAGTCACCTGCATAATCTGAGTCTGTAAAACCCTTTACACTTAGCTCCTAACTCCCATAGCATATACGCATACTCTTTGTAGCTTTCAGGTATCTCAATATTCCTTTCACTGCCTCCCAATGTTTCTTGCCTAGGTTTGACATGTATCGACTTACTACTCCCACTGCAAATGCAATGTCTGGGCGAGTAGCAATCATTGCATACATCAAACTACCCACTGCAGACGCATATGGAATCTTATCCATTTCAGCCTGTTCTTCCTCAGACACAGGACAATCTTGTTTGCTAAGTTTCACATATGGTGGCAATGGAACACTCAGTGCCTTTCCCTTCTCCATATTGAAACGTTGCAAAACCTTGTCAATATACTCTGTTTGAGATAACCAAATCAACTTCTTTGATCTGTCTCTCTCAATGCGCATACCAAGTATATGACTTGCCTCACCCATGTCTTTCATGTCAAACGATTTTGCCATCTTTGACTTCAAAGCTGAAATTTCTTCCAAGTGCTTGCCAGCAATCAACATGTCATCCACATACAAAATAAGGATCAGCCAACTACCATCCTTAGCCTTCTTTGTATATAGACAGTGATCGAACTCACTACGTTTGTAGCCTTGAGAAAGCATAAACTTGTGGAATTTATGGTACCATGCCCTCGGTGATTGTTTTAAGCCATAAAGACTCTTTAACAACTGGCATACCCAATCTTCCTTGCCTTTCTCAACAAACCCTTCTGGCTGCTGCATATAAATTTCCACATCTAAATCACCATGCAAGAACGCTGTCTTGACATCCATTTGGTGCAACACCAAATCTAATATGGCAACCAATGCAAGAAAGCATCTCAATGTAGTCATCTTGACCACCGGAGAGAAGACTTCATCAAATGATCAATGCCTTGTTCTTGCTTAAAGCCCTTGGCAACAAGCCTTGCTTTGTACTTTGGCTGACTATCATGAGCAGTGATCTTATACCTGTAAACCCATTTACAAGGTAGAGCCTTTTTGCCCTGTGGTAATTTAACTAGCTTCCATGTCTTGTTTTTATGCAGAGCTGTCATCTCTGAATGCATGGCCAATTGCCAATTCCCGGAGTCCTTCATTTGCACTGCTTCCTTGTAACATGAAGGCTCATTGCAATCAGTCAACATGACATAGTTCATAGATGGAACAAACCTATCAGGAGGTCGCGTGACACGTCCAGATCTATGCACAATAGGTGGCTCAGGCTCAGCCACAACCTTTGGTTCCACTCTATCCTGTCCTTGCTCCTCTTGAGCCCTGACATTTTTTCTTGCACGTGCAGGTCCATCTTCTTGGAAGACAACTCTTCTAATCTCCTCAACCCTCTCTGGTTTAGAATGATATTTGGATTCACTTAAAGTGAACATCATTGTTGCGGCCAACCTTTCTGGATTCGGGATCCCAAAATCTGTACCCCATCTCACCAGAATTACCATAGCCTAGAAAGATGCACTTTCTACTCTTTGGCTCAAGTTTGTTCCTAAATTCCTTTGGAACGTGAGTATATGCCTCACAGCCAAAGACTCTGAGATGCTTGTATGAGGGCATTTTGCCTGACCATACCATCTCTGGCACTGAATCCTTCTGCAAAACCTTGCTAGGAGATCTATTTACAAGATGAACAACTGTTGATACAGCTTCAGCCCAAAACCCATTTGGCAGCTGTGCATTAGACAACATACTTCTGACCTTCTCTTGTATGGTCCTATTCATCCTCTCAGCAACACCATTTTGAGGAGGATTGTAAGGAGCAGTAAGTTCACGTTTTATACCTTTTGACTCACAAAAGTCCTGAAAGGCCTTTGAAACATACTCTCCACCATTGTCAGTGCGTAAGCATTTAAGCTTCTTGCCACTCTGATTCTCCACAAGTGTCACAAACGTTTTGAAAACACTAAACGCTTCATCCTTGTGCTTGAGAAAGTAAACCCATACTTTCCTCGAGTAATCATCTATAAATGTCATAAAGTAAGAAGCTCCCCCTAGAGATAGGTTAGGCATAGGTCCACACAAATCACTATGAACAAGTGCCAACTGTGTATCTCTTCTACTGCTTCTATGCTTATGTGGCTGCTGTGTTTGCTTACCATACACACAATGTTCACAGAATTCAAAATCATTAAATGAAAAGCCAGGCAAATAACCAGAACGAGACAAGATTTCCATTCCCTTCTTGGACATATGTCCTAACCGGCTATGCCACAAAGAAACGTTGGCTGCTCGGTTACATTGATTACATTTTTAGAGACATTTGATACATAAATCATGTAAAGTCCTCCAGAATTTACTCCATGTGCTACTGTCATAGAACCCTTGGATATCTTCCACATGTTCTGTCCAAAAGTGGTGACGTAGCCAGCATCATCAAGTAAACCTGTGTTGATCAAGCTCTTTGTAATTGCGGGAACATGTCTCACATTCTTCAGCGTGAAAGAAGAGCCATTCTGAAACTTCAATTGAACATCTCCAACACCTAAGATCTCACATGTCTGCCCATTGCCTAGCCGAACATGATCTTTAGTGGTCACATAAGAGGTAAACCACTCCTTGTTTGGAGACACATGAAGTGATGCCCCTGAGTCTATAATCCAGTCACTCAGTGCATTTCCATCAGATGCTGTAAGAAGAGCTGAGTCCATTGTATTCTTCAAGAAGTAGATGTCTCCTGACACTAGACTGTCATCCTCTGCAACAGTGTTTGTCACATTTATTTCTTGAATCTTCACTGAGGACTTGTTCTTCTCACCATGGTCTTCAGCTTTCTCTTTGCCTTTTTCTGCTTTCCATTCTCTGCAGTCTCTTTTCATGTGACCCTTCTTTCCACAATGGTAGCATTCTATGTCACTCTTGCCTTTAGCACTGCGGGACTTGCTACGAGACTGATTCCTCTTTCCACCTTTGTACTTTTCTTTGGTCCTTCCCCTGACAACTAAGGCTGTTCCTTTGCCTTTGTCCATTGTCTTTCTATTGGTTTCTTCAGTAAGCAGACTTCCTTCTACACCTGCTATGTTCAAACCATCTGGAGGTGCAGAATTACTCAAAGTTGTGCAAAAAGTGTCCCAACTTTCTGGCAATGTGATCAACAGGAACATAGCTCTAACAGGTTCATCAAACTTGACACCTTGAGCTGACAACTGACTATAGATTGTGTTGAATTCATTCAGATGATTGGACATAGGTGTCCCTTCTTTCATCTTCAAGTCAACAAGCTTCTTAAGCCAGTATACCTGTGAAGCTGCACTCTGCTTCTCATAAAGATCACTCAGCTTTAACCATGCTTGATAAGCCGACATCTCGTCTGCTACATTGAAGTAAACGCTTTCTGCCAAAGTCAGCATAATGGTAGAAAGTGCCAATTCATCCATTTCGCTCCATTCATCTTCGTCCATATCTTCTGGTTTTATCCCCTTGAGCTTTATAGGTTTTATCTGCTTCTTTTGTACCAACACGTGCCAATCTGCTGCTTCCACAATGGGAAATTGGTTCCATCCAGCTTCTTGATATTGTAAAGAGCAGTGTCCTGTGATCCAGCCATAGCTACGCTTCACAGTAGTTTACTTTCCTGGGAAAAATTCGGCAGAGTTTCCCCTGTAAACTGACCTCTGAACCAAATCAACCTGTCAAATGAACCAAGAAAGCTTCAGATTCTGCAAAATTTTGGCAGAGTCTCCTTTGTAAAATGGCTCTGTGTACTAAAAACAGACCAAAAAACAGCTCAAAAAACCACTGTCTCTCTAACACTGTAAGCTGTGGGTAAACCTGTCCTGCACCTGTACTGTCTCTGCTGTCCTGTAAGCATAGACTGCGACAATGCCTCAACGGCAGTCAGTAAAGCAAAGATGCAATCCCAACTGTCTAACTCACAGTCAATACATCCTAGCTGCCTATCTAAGGGTGCTCGAGGGATCGCTCCAAGACCTGTATCACCGAAAGGATCTCAACATTCGAGAATCCCCCAGCTAAAATAAACCTCACTGACCCTCAACAAAGGCTGAGTAAATCTGACAGTACATAGACTTTCTTGACAGATATGCAACCAGAACAACTCCAAACAAATGAGATTGTTGCAAGAGGTGGCGTTATAGCCAATAACCCTCATAGGTGACATTGACCTCATAGCTAATGTCATGTCTAGGAAGCTGGCATAAGGCAGGTTTCCACCTTGAATATTCCCGCCTTCAGCTCATATGTGGAATTGACTTGCAAGATAACACTATGCTTAAAAAAAGGAGTTTGCACTCAAATAATGGAAGGAAAGCTAGCATGGACTCAAATTATTTTGTGAAGTGATGAGGCATCAACATGACTTCAAATAAACTAACCATGCATGTCTTAGAGGTTGAACAAAAGCTAACATGGCTCAAAGGCATGTGTCTTGAGGTTTAGAGGTTGAATGACTGGTAATCTTTAGATGACAAAGGCTAATCAATTTCCCTGGAGATAAATCCTTAGTGTAGAGCAAAAAGTGATATTTTCATGTTAAAACTTTTTGTGCAAGCACTTAGGAAGGATGCATGGTTGGTCTTATCAAATGCTTTAAGAGCATGGATAGTGTCTAAAAGCAACTATATGCATACTTATATGTCAAAGAAACCACATGGGAAAAACCTTTGCATTTATTCATGAACGCATGAAAAAAATTAAAGATTTTTAGAAACCCCAGAATCCTCACTATTTTAAGCGAGTCTTCTATGCCTTGCATGGATTTTTTATTGATGGGTTCTCTCCTTTATATTTAAGCTGAGTAGATACAAGTTAAGCATGATGTTGGTCTTGTTGCTTTGTAAGATTTTTGAAGCAAACGTTGATTGTATGACCTAACTCTTATCGAAAGTACTATTTGCCTTTGGTAAGAAAATCCTATGTTGAAGAGTCAAATTATGAGGTCTTTCTCTTGCCTTATCCATGAGGGTTTTCCTCTATGGTAAGATTGTTCAAAAGAACAACCTTCTTATCCTCCTCATTGGAAGAATCTTTAAGAGTGGACAATTGTTGAAACAATAGACTAAGAGCATCTATGTGCTTTTAAGTGTATCACCCAACTGAAATTAAGAGCTATTTAGCTGAATTTTGAGAAAAAACATGGAGCTATTGATGTTACCTCCAAAAGTGGTCTCCAAAATTGCCCACTTCCTTAGGCCCATTTGTAAGATTAAAATGATGAAGAAGATTATTTGCTAAACCAAGACCAATGAGTGTAGGAGACAATTTAGTTTTGTCAATCCATGTCGAATGTTGATGTGGATTGGTTCGAATCTGCTGAAGCTCATCATGAGAGACTGTTTTCAAAACACCTTTCTGCATTATAAGAAATTGGATTTTGGTTTCCATATGGAAAAAACCAATACATCAATAGTGATGCCATATTTGTGTTATCCAATATTGGCCACCTTGAATGTGAAGTCGGTGGGAATGGCCGCTTAAAAATTTCTTTTAAATGCAATAAAATTTCATAATATTTTGAAGTTTGAAATCTGTAAATGATCAAACTAGTGTTTGCTATGTTTGGCATAACCGTTATCGGTCGCCTTATAACAGATCTGCAAGTGTGTGAATGTATAAGGAATGCCAATGCTCCAGTCAAAACAAACGGTTTTAGAAATCAGACAAATCAGACATTGTATGCAAGATTTATGCTAATTTATTGACCTTAGGATAGGGACAGGCTTTGATAACCCCTACTTTTAGGAGAGCAGGTTTTGAAAAATTTTAATGACCCAAAAAAAACCCAAAAAAGAGGCACGATAGGGTGGTTGAGACGCAACAACAAAAAAGCAAGAAGACAAATTTAGCAATGCGAAAAGAAAAAGTGCAAAATACATGCAGCTGAAAACAATGATGCAAGAAGTAGAGGTAAGCAGGTGAGCACCAAAATTTCGGAACCTAGGATGCCTATACAAAGCGCCAAAGGACGAGCACAAAAGAAGAGCAAGAGAACTGTGTAGTAAAACCTATGTGTGCTAGTGTGAGCACACCAAACCTACACTCTCCTCACTTTCTCTCCACACAAAAACCAAGGAAAAAATGAAGGCATAGCCCTTGGCATACTTAGCAACATGCTACAAAGGTTTCAATTCTTGAAGTCAAAACTTCTTAGGAAGCCACCCTTCGGAATACTGTTCTCTGTTCTGATTCAAGCAAGAACACTCACCATTGAGTTAAGCTTCCTTGTTGTTTATACCTCCAAATAATGTGTGATTAAGCTTGAATTATTTGTTATCTAAGGTCATCCAAGTGTAGAATAAGCATATGAATGTATATCTAAGAACAAGTTAAGTACACATGTATCTCCCTTATTTATTGGTTTGATATATTCACTTTTTTTCCATCAAGGTTTGCCTTTTTTGGCCCCAAATAAGAATACGCAATAGTCAATGCCACACTTGAAAGTTCTAAAGAACCCCCAATTCATGGCACAAGTAAAAGAAGATGCAGTTGACCATCCTCAACTGTAGGCTGGCGTCGTACTCGTACCTACCCTGGTAACTCAAATTTTACATTAATAATACATGAGTAGATTTTGGTAAGAGAAGCCTTAGATTTCCTTGAAGAGGTATTAAAAAAAGTGATTTGCATCACATAGGATAAGCATGTGTTTTCTAAGTCATGTCAAAAAAGGAACTATTTAATGAAAGTATTGTTCTTCTTGAAGTTAAACCAATTTGAACACTATTGAAAGCAATTTATTTTCAAATCCATCAATTTCCTTAGCAATTCATCAATGCATGTAGCAAGATGAAGGATTGGGTAATATGATGATAGATTATGCATCCAAAGACGATGTCTTAAGTAAACGATAGGCACTATCAAGGTCATATCTTCAAAATAGGGAATAATCTAATCAACCATCCTTAATCAGACATATCTAAGGAACAACTTTGATCTTTATGAACCTCTCCAAATTCCACCCTCAAAATGACTCCTATGAGCTTGCTGATTTTTAAGTATGAAATTAGTCGAGCCATTTTGTAGACTACATATTAGATAAATATGGGTTTGCATGTGAGATGTAAAGCTATAGGGTGAATGTGTGCATATTGGGACTGAGATGATCCACTAAAAAACTTCTATAGGATATTGGAAGACTATCGTACAAGCACAAAATTTTCAAAATTCTATTTTTACTAACATTGTCTTAGAAAATTGTCCCACATACATAGAGGGCTATATTGCGGCTAGGAAATTATTTTGTATGGTATATGCCTTCTCATAGTGTGTATTATTAATCAAAATTAATTAGTGTTGAGCTAGTGAAATCATTCATAAAGGATAAGGATAATGATAAATGACTAATTTTAAAAGATGTATGTTCTAAACATGTCATAAATAAGAATATGATGCTGATATTGTTTAAGCTCCCTACATCTCATTGTCTTGTTATTATTTCAAGTCTTTATTCTCATCCTGCTCTTGGGTGCAGTCCGATTCATGGCACTTCGCCATGCTATGTCAAGTGTTGGGAGCCCTTTGTCAAGGTCATTACTCAGTGGCATACATATGCCAAGACTTTGATGGCTTCAAAATACCGCAAAATCCAAGAGCGTGTTGAAGATGTAATTAAATAGGCTCCCATCAAGAGACTGATATCAAAATGAGTATTCACCAAACCAATAAGAAAGCTGACCATTCTTGATACTTCGTAACATCAAGTACATATGACGCTGAAAATTGGATGAGAAAATGAAAGCTCTCTATCAATAATGCTCATTGCTTTCCTCAAGAGAGACATATGTTATTGTTGTCATTAATCTATGCAAGTCAATGGTACCTCAAACTTTAATGATTTAGTTGGTAGCTTGTTTTCTAAAGAGATCAAATGGAAGTATGTGGATGAAAGCAAGCAAAGTGGCGCCCTCACTATTGATTTGAGATAGAAAAAAATTTAACAGAAAGCTTGTGGGCCAACATATCTTGTGAACATCGCAAACAAGTCTCAAGATAAGGAAATTGAATGCTTTCTTTGTAAGGAGAAGGGTCACATCAAGAAGAAATGATATAAATTGAAACTAGAGAAGAAGAAAAAGTGTGGAGATGGCAAAACAAGGCTAAGATAGAGGATACAATGGTGTTACTAGTAATGAGCAAAGATGTTTTAGTTGCCTCTTCTCTACTTGCATATCTATTGGCCAGTGAAGATGGCTCTTTATTATAGATTAATTTTGGATTATGTAACATCCTTTTTTGTTATTCGGCAATACATATGACAAAAGCATACATATGGTTCTTTATTTGTGCTTATGAATATTACCAAGAGTCTAATTTCTGTTGGGCAAATAGATGATTGTGGCTATCATGCATGCTTTGACAATGGCACTTTGAAGATTCACAAAGGATCTTTGGTGTTAGTTAAAGCAAACAATTGTGGTACTCTTTATTCTTTATATGTGTTTACAATTCAGGGTCATGTTGTAAATATATCCAAACAACAAAATGCCTATTTGTGGCGTCGCTGATCAAGTCATTTGAACCAAAATGAAATGAAATTTCTATTTATTTGCATTTTAGACTTTGAATTGTGTGAGCAATGTGTATGGAAAGCATGCTAGATCGGTTTGTTCTAGTTTGTCAAACAAGAAAAAGCTTAAGAAGTTAGAGAATCTAGTATATTCATACGTGAGCAATGGTATGGAAAGCATGCTAGATCGGTTTGTTCTAGTTTGTCAAACAAGAAAAGCTTAAGAAGTTAGATCTAGTGTGTGACCTATGTCTACAAGATCAATAAGTGGTGCTACATATTTTATGACTTATAACTCACAAGGTTTTTGCATATCAATTAAAGCATAAGATGATGCAGTGTATGTCATTCAACAACAAATTTGATTAGGAAGCTTAAGTGCTTCCGGACTTGTAATGGTGGAGAGTATGTTTCTAATGACTTTCAACTTTTCCATGATACAAATGGCATTTGGAGAGAGCTTATTGCTCCTCACACTTGCCCAAAAAGTTGTTTTTGAGAGAATGGAACATACAATTCAAGAAAAATTTTGCAACATGTTATCTCATGATAAGTCGGCAAATAACTTTGGGTTGATGCTCTTAAGATTGTAGTTCATTTGATAAATCGCTCATCGCATGACAATTGATGGTGACATTTGAGAAGAAGCTTGGAGTGACCAAAAGCGATCATATGGTCATTTGTGAGTCTTTGGTTGTGACATTTTTTCATGTAACCAAAGAGCTTAGAAAGAAGCTCTAGCCTAAGTTTACAAAGTTTACAAAGTGCATTTTCATTGGCCATGAAAAAAATGGTGAAATGGGTTATCACTTGCATATCCAGTTTCTTATAAGATTATCCGTAGCAATGATGTGATATTAAATGATAAGAAAAAACACAACAATCTTCACAAAGATATTGAGGTGAAGAAGATTCCGTTCCAAGATGTTATGCCATATGTTCATGAACAAAAAATAGATGTTATCCTTGTGGCACAAGGTGAAGAAATGTGCAAAGTGATGATCCTAGTAGCTCTAACCACGTTAAAAGTAGTGGCAACACATCAAAGGGTGCTAAGTTCTCATGCAACTTCACCTTCAATGAATATATTTTAACACTATTCTTCCAAGCGATGAGAATATTATCCACATAGGATCCAAGCTAAATGACTCACAATCTATAGCTTTTTTGTGTAGAGACGACGATCAGCTTTGGTCCAATTATGCCCTTGAGACTTTACAAAAGCATTAAAACTTATATTACCATTCCCATGGTGCCTAGCACCTACTTCAAACCATACAAGCTTCTTGTAAGTTTCAATAAAACCCTCTAAATACTTCATGTAAATGTTCTTGTAAGAACTTTATCTTAACATCCATTTGGACCAACTCCACGTCCTCTTTGACAACAATTGTCAGCAAAGTAGTCATTTTGACAACTAGTGGCTAGCCACTCATCCCACTAACTTATAGACCATCCTTTGTATTATCTAGACACACAAACAATAAGGAGCTTCACTGTTGATTGCACGTCAATTTTGGGTAGCTTGCTGATATAGCAAATGTTTGTTGCTAAACAATAAGTTTTTAGCAAATGCTTTGTTGCTTGCTTTTGGCACCCAATTTGCTACATATAAGTGAGGCCAACATGCTAGTTGTGCATGCACTGTGTATTGTGTATTGACTAACTTTGATCTAGGGACCAAAGTATCTCTAAGGGGAACACTTCTTGTCTCGAACATGTGAATCTCTGTAACTATGTTCTTAGCTTTCAATCGCGCCTGATGTATGCGCAATCCTTTAGCGAGGGCCAATCAATCTCATTGTGCACTGTTGGGTAGTTCATCAGCAGTGACATAGAAGTTGAGGTGCCCTATCAAGAATCTGATGAGACAGGACACATGCCCCCAAGCCTAGTTTGAACCTGAGAAAAAGAGCCATGTGTTCCTGTCCAGGCTCACAGCCTAGGGGCCTTTCAACCTTTGCCTTGGAACCTAGTGAGCTCTAGAGCTCCTAACTTTTCAATTCTGCCGATGATCCTCTTTGGTTCACTGCGTGCTTTGTCTTTCCATTAAATTTTTTGAATCAGCAGTCGCATCTCATAGCTAATGGCAGTTTCAAAGAAGGTACATGGGTTGGTAGTGCTCCCCACCCATATTCATTGCCATTTCCAAAAGCCGAAGTGAGGGTTTCCCCTCATCTCATATGGTATGGCATGTGGTCTGTACTCGGCTTCTTGGCAATTCCCTCGCTATCAAGATAGAGTAGGTGCACGAGAGAGAAAAAGAGAGAGAGCTTCAAAATATTTATCAACCATCATCTTTCCTATTACAGAAATGTGTATCATCTCTCAAAATGTTCTAGAATAGTTTTTGATTTCGTACATGATGGATGTGATCGATACCAAGTTAATATTGAGTACTCCACCCCCCTCAATTTTTCTGATGGCTTCAATGAGACGAGAGTAATACAACAGCAACTGGGTCAGTGTAAGTTTAAGGATCTCCATTCCACACAAGAAATTACTGAAAGATCTGATGACATCTTCATGCATCAACTTGATTGCCCCCCTCCACCGCTCTGCAAAGTCTTTTACCAAGGGTTCCACCTCTTCGATTTTGATGGGTTGCCCACTACTTGATGCTGAGTCCTCACCTACAAATAAAAGGAAGGCATGACATTCTGCAGTGCCAATATGATCAAATAAGCACAAATGGCCATTTTGATTACCGGTCCTTGTCTTCACAAACATGATTAGCTGCTGGAAATGCTCCAAGAGAAGCGCTTCCTGCTTGGTTTGCAAAAATCGAATTCGCTTAAATGATTTTATCAGCGTAGAGCTTTACATATACACATGGTTTCAACAAGACCAACTTTAAGTAAAGCCACAGTAGTGAATCAATTCCCAAATAGCAGCTCCAACAAAGTGTTTCTTACCAAAAACACAGTCTGACTGCTCTTGAGAAGCTCCTCAAACTGCTGTTGTGTTTTTCCGTCCTCGATTCCAGCTTCCTGTTCATGACCACCAAAAATGGAGCACTTACATCCTTGACCCTTGTGGACATCAGACAAGCAGGAAAAAACAGAAAGGAGATGTGTCACCTTGAACACAGATAGCACCATATCATAGTTGTTAATCAGAAATATCGTCTGTTGCTTTTGATGTTTAAAGCATCTAGCCAGCTTGATTAGCAAATCATCTACTGCAACGCGTAGTCTGTCCAGATTCAGTTCTAGCTGCATCAACAAAGACATCCAGGAACTTGTGTCAAACAGTGATATTCATGACGGCATGCTTTCATTTTTAGCCATGAAACACAAGATGACGATACATGTCTTTGTCAATTAACCTATGCACGCATGTGTGGTTTCAAGACTTGTCACGTGACACATGTGACAAAACCCTTACCTGGCCATCACCATATTCCACATTAAGCTGAAGGAGGGAGGCTGCATATTCTGCATATCTACGTATTACGTAATGCGGATGCACATCATCCTCCCACAATGTCCGAACATTCGCTGTCCGAAGGCTAGTAAGATGCATGTCAAAGACCATCTTGAACCTTGGCCACAACATTATGTTGACCTACAATCCACATCTTGGTAAGTGTTGTCCAGGCAATTAAACAATTATGCAAAGCCAGAATCTTCATCACCTTGTCAAGATATGAATCCAGACATGGAACTCGCCTCCTTGACATTATAAGCTGCAGATAGAATCTGAGATCAGTCCATATTCATATACCAAGGCTTCACCACAAAGGGGAAAGACACAGCTTTGCTGAATGAAAAACAAATTTTAATCAAAAAGGGTATTTTTCATACCTGGTGTTGATGAGTGAGTCTGATCATAAGCATCAAACCAATTGCATCGTAATGATTCGGTAAGACTGAATTCAAGTGCTCGTCTATAACAGTGAATGGTCCTAGAGAATCATAACACACAAAACCCCTAAGTATAACAAACTTCAGTTGCCTTAACCGTATTTAATTGCTGATTGGAGACAAAAATACAGTAACCACATCGACTTCTCATCCATAGAAGCCCCTACAAGCAACCAAGCCACTCATTGCCCAGGTTTGTGAAAACACAAGAGTCACAGATGGGGCAATTGAACAGGGACAAAACAGGCAGATAATTGAATAGACACAAAGTGTATGCAAGTTCAATGCAGTTAGTTTTAAAGCTTAATACATTCTAACACAGGACATATTGATTGCTGACAGAAAAAAATAAGCACGTGATACACACCTGCAAAGATCTCATGGAAGATGCTATCCTCTCCAAAAAAGCTATGGCAGAACAAATACCTGAAAAATAAACCTGCCTATACTTGAGTATACACATAGAAGCATGGTAGCCTTGTGACAAAGGATGAATCATATTAATCTAGTACTCAGAAGTTGCTGTGTCCATCAGAAGCTTGTGCAAGCTTCGGAATAGAACTTCGTAAGGATATTTGGTTCCACTTGCTTCTACTATGTGCGGTATTAGAGCGGGCTGATCGACGTCCTGATAAAAACACAAAGGCTTGCTACACATCCATTGTTACCTTTACTGAAAGACCGTTGGATAGTAGATGTACCTGCAAAATTTTTGCTCTGTCTCCCAAAGAGAAAACAGATGATCGATTCCGCAATGGCTCCCTTGAGCGCGAAAAGAGTCCTACGCTTCTTGTGTCCTCTACACCAATGAGATCATTCCTTGTTGCGATGTCTAGTTGAACCTTTTCCAATGCTTGAATGTAAGTTCGAAAATGTGCACTTAACACCTGTCAAAATGATTCATTAGACAATGTTACAAAGCAAGACCTCCCAGAGACTGATATTGAGCTTCAAGTTGAAAGGACCTTGTTTAGAGTATCTATGTAAGCCATCCGAACTTCCAGATAAACATCTTTCCCATGTTCATGCAGAAATGTGGCTATATACCTGTCAAAAGTACAAACAGGGAAAATCAAATTTGTGAAAAACACTTCCCTACCTGGTACCTCCCTCCCTCCTTTCCCTAGGTCTCCATGGTAGGAGAGATGATCTGATTCACATACCTCTTCACAGAATGCACATCCCCCAAACCATCCCCTTTTGTTTTCCTACCCCAATACATACGTCACTCAATACACGTGGTGGTAAAAGAGGTGAAGACAGTGCCCTGTCGTTTCTGCAATCAAATACTAACAAAGCACAACTCCTTGAGCTTGAAATAGGCAGCGGTCATCTGACAAGGCAGTAAAATAATGCAATAACACCACAACTGAACAAGAAACACCAAACTGGTTACTGTACTGAAGAGAACACTTAAGAGAGTGGGGCAGAGTTCTCCACTCAGGAGTCAGAGAGATTGGCCCCTCAACATGATGAATTGTCGCTGTTACAAAACTTCTGTGAGCCCCCTCCACATGAATTGCTCACTTATGGGGCCCCTAGCTTAAATATATGTGCCGTGGGGACTTGGCTCCTAAAAGCACTATCACACCTTGGTGGCATGGCATGCTGGCACCGGATCAGAAGGAATGAGGACGAGCCAAGCCCGACTTGGCTCCTAAAAGCAATATCACACCTTGGTGGCATGGCATGCTGGCACCGGATCAGAAGGAATGAGGAACTCAGGCGTGCTTGACGGCATGTTTTTCGTGAGTTGACATGGCACCATACAGACGGATGATGATGTAGACTTGGAGCGAAACACACGAACAGAAGCTGCAAATAACTGAACTTGAATATATATATATATATATATATATATATATATATATATATAGAGAGAGAGAGAGAGAGAGAGAGAGAGAGAGAGAGAGAGAGAGAGAGAGAGAGATGAAATGAAATGAAATGTTATATTAACGTCTTCAAAAGGCCAAAATGACCTATGAGACCAAAAAGTTACAATTGGTGAATCTGATACCATGTCTGAGTACGGAAATTACCAAGTTACAAAGAACTAACACTAAGGCACTAAGGAGAAAGGAAATAAGGGGGGGGGGTTTGTGGGTTCAGATGAAATCTCTCATCGGTCGCTGTCGGATCTCATCGACTTCCTCCATGGTCAGAACTCTGGTTGGGCGTCTTGCATGTCGAGCTAGAGTGATCTATATCTTCTGTTGCAACCTTCGTCGGTAGTGGGAGACCCCCGAGGTCGTGGACGTCTGGATCTGCCAAGTTCAGTGGCTCTGTCAAGTAGTGTACCTCTAGTATGGGTAGGCTGTAATGACTGCTCCGTTTTCTCTCCTTTGTCTGGTGTAAAGAACTCTGTGATTCGTCTCTGAGACTGTCTTTTCCCTGATGTCCTCAGCAAGCTCTCCCTAAGTTTGCGCAGCTCTAGTAGGAACAATCCGAGACACTTCTGATCCTTGTATCTCATGACTCTAGAAAAAGGTCCGAACCCTTCTCTGAACAAGCAGTGGAAGCGTCCGCGTATCTCATAGTATGCCGGGTAGTGGCATGTGTAGTGCAGTTCTGTCTCTCGCTCTAAGTTACATAGGTGACATATCCTGGCAAATGTATGGCAAGATATGCAAACTCAGTATATTCCTCGAGAACCAGAAGCAGTTCTAAATCATTGTACCTGTCATTCGCGTCAAAAGTCTTATGACGAGTACTTAATTAAATGGAAGGGTCAATCTGAAAGGTTTGCTACTTGGGAACCTGTTAGAGCTTTGAAGGCTCAGTATCCCCACTTCATTGATGAGGACATCAATGATTCTTAAGGGAGGAAGTATGCTATGTCCCGCTCACAGGAGAGGGGATCTAGCCCAGATGCCGTCGGGATGGGCGTCCAGTGTTCGGGCGGACGTAGTGTGAACACAGCCAGTGTGGCCGGCCATTATTATAAAAGGGAGGCCAAGGCCCCATTTGCGGTTATCGACTCCCACTGGCAGAGTGCCAGTGGTTAGCCAACGAGGCTAGGAGTGCGCGAGGTCACGTCGAGGAGGTATGGGACGCTCGGTCTTACAAGTGCACGCCTACGTCCTGGGACGTTGGCCCACCACGGGGAGCTGCCGGATGGTGGCTATGGTCGGGTGGTTCGTCCGACGCATATCTGTAGGCGGCATAGTAATAGGGAATGGCCGTTTTCAGGTCTCCGTTCCTCGTTCCCATTCCAAGTTCCCGTTCCGTATTTCAAACATGAGTACTCGTAACAGGGAATGGCATTTTGTTCCGCGTTCTTGTTCCTGGTAACTATGGTAGGTGGTTTGTGTAGCCGGGAGATCCTTTCTCTTTGTTCGTTTCAAGCGGTCACCTCCACTAAGATATGGGGGGAATATGCCACATCTCTCTACACAGCATCAGGGCAACCACCTCTGCCGGACACACTAGAGACATGCCCGGAGACATGTTCTTGCTTTACTGTCGAGAGGGTAACGAAAGCCATTGACAGGATGTAGACAAAGGAGAGCACATGATCATGATGGTCTGGTAGCAGAGCACTTCATCCATGCCAGAGATATGCTTGCAGAGCTCTTGGCTATGATGTTTAATCGAGCCATGTATGAAGGCTTCCCGGAGACTTGGAGTATGTCTACGATTGTGCCTATTTTCAAGTTAGGAGATCCCATAATTCTCGCGAATTATCGCACCATCATGGTGGGTCAGACATTAGGTAGCTTGTATGCATCCGTTCTTGAGCAGGAGCTGAGTAGATGGGCAGAGCGAGAGGGCATAAGAGCACCAGGGCAAGCAGGTTTCATGAGAGGTTTCTCCACTCTTGACCAAATTTTGACACTCAGAGCTATTATTGAGGAGGGTAGACACCATGGCAAGAGGATCTATTGTAGCTTTGTGGATTTCCGCAAAGCGTTTGACACAGTGCCGGGAGCCAGACTTATACGTAGACTACAGGACATGGGTGTGCCTACAGAGCTGATATGGGGTATTCTGGCTCTATACAGGACAGTGATGGGGCGGGTAGGCACCACTGAGGGAATGTCTAACATGGTCCACTCCACTATTGGAGTAAAGCAGGGATGCCCCCTATCCCCGACTTTTTTTTGGGATGTATGTGGATGAGTTTTCGGACTATGTAGAGCGTCAGGGGGACAGGGGGCCTCGGCTAGCAGGGACATGGATTTCGCTGTTAGTATATGCTGAAGATATTGTGTTGATTTCTGACTCTCCACAGGGGATGCAGCGTCATTTGGATGCTCTGCATACATTTGCTCGTGATAGTGGATTGTCTGTCAATTTGGGGAAAACCAAGGTTATGGTGTTCAACACCACACCACAGTGGGTCAGGAGGTCGGCACCCACATTTACGTATGGCCAGGAGACTCTGGAGTACATAGATGCATATACTTATCTTGGGGTAGTCTTCGGTGGACCGGTGTTTTCACCAAGGAGAGCATCAGAGACTAGATTGACGAGAGCATATGCAGCTTTGGGAGGACTAGAGAGGATGTGTTTCGTAGGTTCAATTTCAGGAACCGCGAACAAAGCTTTGGCTTTTTGACACTCTAGTGACTCCAGCTATGCTCTATGGAGTTCAGGTATGGGGACCCTCAGTAGACCACCATGGGAGATCTGGAGACTGGCAACACAGATGGATGGAGATGTATGGAGAGGCCTTTGGTCTCTACGATCGCTCGGATTATTCGGGCTAAGGCCTCAGTACCACATGAGATTATCCGAGCCGAGCTAGCCCCCCCCCTACCCCCCCCGCGGTGGAGGCATTGATTAGATCAGTATCCTTTGTGCATGGTCAATGGGATCTCCCCAGGGACAGATACGCTCGGCTTGCCCTGGAGTCATCTCGACAACTAGCTCTACAAGGCGATACAGCATGTTGGTATGGACAAATGACGGCATGGTTTCAGTCGCATGGTCTCAACATGGATAGACTACCTCCGCTTCAATACTGCCTGGATGCACCCTCTGTCTCTCACACGGATAGAGGTCACCAGACTCATACGTCAGGATCTGATTCAGCTAGATACCAGGAGCACATGGATACAGCCGACCCAGGAGTTGGGCACGAAGATGGCCTTCTACAGAGAGCATCTTCTCCAACTCACGGAGGACGGCTTTGTGACTAGGTCTGCATACATGGATACACACTTATCTCATGGGATAAGATGCGCTATTGGATAGATATACACATCCTCACATCAGCTCCAGATCGAGATTGGCCAATTCCGAGGGGTGTCGGCAAGGGCCAGGATATGTCACCTATGTAGCTTAGAGCGATAGACAGAGCTGCACTACACATGTCACTGTCACTACCCGGCATACTATGAGATACGCGGCCGCTTCCCTTGCCTGTTCAGAGAAGGGTTCGGACCTTTTTCTAGAGTCATGAGATACAAGGATCAGAGGTGTCTCGGATTGTTCCTGCTAGAGCTGCGCAAACTTAGGGAGAGCTTGCTGAGGACATCAGGGGAAAGACAATCTCAGAGACAAATCACAGATTTCTTTACACCAGCCAGAGGAGAGCCAATGGAGCAGTCATTACAGCAGATCTTAGAGCCTACTCATACTAGAGGTATGCTGCTTGACCGAGCGACTGAGCTTGGCAGATCCAGACACCCACGACCTCGGGGGGTCTCCCACTACCAACAAAGGCTGCAACAGAAGATACAGATCACTCTAGCTCGACATGCAAGACGCCCAACCAGAGTACTGACCATGGAGAAGGTCGATGAGATTCGGCAGCGACCGATGAGAGATTTCATCTGAACCCACAAACTCCCCCCCCTATTTCCTTTCTCCTTAGTGTTTTAGTGCTAGTTCTTTGTAACTTTGTAATTTCCGTACTCAGACATTGTATCAGATTCACCAATTGTAACTTTTTGGTCTCATAGGTCATTTGGCCTTTTGAAGACGTTAATATAACATTTCATTTCTCTCTCTCTCTCTTGCCCTGGAGTCATCTCGACAACTAGCTCTACAAGGCGATACAGCATGTTGGTATGGACAGATGGCATCATGGTTCCAGTCGCATGGTCTCAATATGGATAGATTACCTCCGCTTCAATACTCCTTGGATGCACCCTCCTTGTCTATCACACGGACAGAGATCACCAGGCTCATACGTCAGGATCTGATTCAACTAAATACCAGGAGCACATGGATACAGCCGACACAGGAGTTGGGCACGAAGATGGCCTTCTACAGAGAGCATCTTCTCCAACTCACGGAGGACGGCTTTGTGACTAGGCCACCATACATGGATACACACTTATCTCATAGGATAAGATGCGCTATTGGACAGATACGCACATCCTCACATCAGCTCCAAATCGAGATTGGCCGATTCCGAGGGGTGCCGGCACCACCACGTCGGCTTCGCCCAATTTCACTTTAAGGCGGCTGACATGAAACACTGGATGTACACTAACATCCGAAGGAAGAGCCAGTTTGTAGGCAACTTGGCCAATCTTCTTTGTGATCAAGAACGGACCACAATATCTAGCTGAAAGCTTATAATGCTTGCCTGTTCGCATAGTCTTGGAATCCTTGGGTATCTTCAAATAGACCCATTGTCCCACATCTAGAGTCCTTGGAGACCTCTTTGATTAGCATAAGTAGTAACTCGGTCACGAGCCGTTCTTATACTATCCTTAGCCAATTCGAGCATTTCTTGCATGTCATAAAGGAAATCACGAGCTTGGCGTTCCTTGACTTTCTCTAAGCCAATAGCAATTGGGAATTTAGGCTCAAATCCATACATCAGCATGAATGGGCTAAATCCAGTAGCAGAATGCTTGCTACTATTATGGGCAAACTCTGACTGTGGAAGATACCTTTCCCAATCAGATTGCCTGTGAGAGACATGGGCTGTCAACATGTCCTCTAACATCTGATTCATCCTCTCAGTTTGCCCGTAGGACTCAGGATGATCAGAAGACGACATACTCAACTTCGTCTGAAGATGAGTAAACACATCTCGCCAAAATCGGCCAGTGAACTTAGTATCTCGATCACTGACGATATCCTCTGGGAGACCATACAGCTTATAAAGATGATCGACAAATAAAATTGCCAACTCATGGCTTTTTACTGTCGACTTCGTTGGTATAAACTTCGCCATTTTTGTGAGTCTATCGACCACAACCCAAATAGCGTCATTGCCCCGACTAGTATTTGGCAAACCAACGATGAAGTCCATGGAAATACTTTGCCATTTGGCATCTCGGATTTCCAATGGGTGTAGCAGGCCAGCTTTCCTAAGGCGCTCTGCCTTATTGACCTGACACTGAGCGCATCTCTTCACATAGCTCTCTATGTAAGAGCACATTCTTGGCCAATAGAAATATCGCTTGACCAAAGCCAAAGTTCTCTGGATGCCTGGGTGCCCAGCGCTAGGAACATCATGGCATTTGCACAAAATCCTTTGTCGAATCTCATCGAACTCCGCAAGAAAAGGCTTATTCCCGTTGGAATCTCTAATGATTTCATCTATTCCCCTACTGGGATTTTTCTTTTCTTCCTCTCCCCACAGACCAATAGTCTAAGGAGTGTCGTCTCTATCCAATCCTCTACAAAAACCCATGTGTGCTACAGAAAGGACCGAATCCTTCGAAGAAGGAGAATCGTTATGAGCTTTGATACCACTATTACAAGCTTGGACACTCCAAGCGATAAATCAATAGCAACACACGAACAGAAACTGCAAATAATTGAACTTGAAGTGTGTGAGAGAGAGAGAGAGAAGGAACAACAAAGTTCCATCCCTAGATGCACCGGCCCCAAAGACTAGCGTCCCTTCCCATATTTCTTTATTATTGCTTCGCAAAAGTACAACTCCCTTAGAGTCAACTCTCCCAAGACTCTAATCTAAATATTCTCTAAGAGTCGCCCTTTGGGCACTTATAGACAGTGCAAGGGATTCCCAAAAGCAAAGCCCCAAAACCATCAGGTTCCAAAGCATTGATCCAAAAGCTACTAGCCCTCAAAAGCACTCAACCTTGCCACGTCAGCACTCAACCCGTGAATGCGGAGCATCTGTACAACGGTGCCACCGTCACAAATTGCTGACATGTCATGCCACTGAAGACGAAGAGGGTTAGGACTCTATCACCAAGAGGTGTATTTTTCCTGTAGCCTTCTTTAAATATGTACTACGTATTTTTATTCATTTTATTTTTACTTGTTTTCCTTGAAACCCTTGAAAAGGTGCAAGTGCACATTGCATGGCCAATGTGAAACGGCTGCGGTCGAACGTGTTTCTCACATCAGGAATCTAGGTCGATCAGTCTGGGACTGATCGGGCCAGTTAACATTGAATTCTGATGAGTATGGAAGCTTGTGTGCGCCAAAATGGAATTTGAGCCACTCGGCAAGTCACAACTTGTGGTGGATACTAGAAATTAAACCCAAAAGGAGCATACTGGATTCGGACACATGGCAAAGAGCAACCTGTAGATCCACGCTCTCTCCAAAAGCTCATCGCAAGTGGGGGCCCCAAAACTGAGGGGAGGCTGAAATTTACTCTTTGTGCATTTATAGTGTGTGTGAGTAGTGGGTGCAAGTCCACAACTTTAATTGCCTTCTCCTTTGCCTCGTGTGGCGCGATGATTTTTTCTCGTACATCTCTTTTACCTTTGTACATATGGTAATGCCCCACTATTGGGCTACTCAGATGATCATGTACAGTTCTGTGGGTTTTATGCCTGTTTGACAAGGCTCTTAAGAGCCTTCTGAACAGGAACCAAATTAGCTAATTGATAATCCCCCACAGGTACGCACGTTTTTGCAAGAGAATCTTCGTGCCGATCCCGGACTTATTAGCCACTCCTACCCTTACTTCATCGCGCATCGGGCACGCTCCCATCTGCATCGCTTTGTCTTACAGGGCATAAGCCATAAAGAATTCTAGATTACACATGGGTTTTCGCGGAGAATCTGACAGAGATAACACCTCTCGATAGACAGGCAAAGAGAAGTTGAAATCCAACGCGGGAACTGAAGAAAAGAATGACGATTTAGACAAATTCTTGGTGGAAAAGTTTGTCAAAGCGGAATACAAACGTCAACTGCAGGTTGATACATGTGTGAAAAGATTGATCAAGTACTCTAGAGACTTGAGATTTGCAAAATACCTGAAGAATTACCCGATTGATGAGATTTACTAGAGATGGCCAGCTAAAAGGACAAACGAGTGTAAAAAAAAAAAAACAAAACTTGTACTCGCAAAAAGAGTTGGACAGAACTCTTGAAAAGAAGATGAACCAAGCGACCACCAGAAGATAAGCCAAAGAGTTACAGTGCACCAACAAGAGTGCGGAAGAAAAGGAAAGACGAAGGCAGGACTGATACCAGCTTTCATGGGGATCGCCAACCCTGACCAGCTGAACGAAAGTACTGAACTTTACAAAGCATGGGGCAAAGTGCCAGACAGGGAAGCCCTTATCTTCTTTGATGGAGAAGCCAAGGCCAACTTCATTTCAACCGAATTCGCAGCTTGACTTGGAATTACTCCCGAGGAAATGGGACCACCGGTCGAGGCTGTTCTAGAGGCACCCGGACGGGATCTTGCCACTACACATCATTGGCAAACTACGTTTGCATTGTCAAGGGTAATTAGGGCACGAGAACTTTTACATCATGCCTTTGGAAGGGTGTGACGTCCTCTGAGGAATCCCTTGGTTCCCCAAGAACAATGAAGTGGTCGATTATAAGGCAAGGAAGGACATCTTGAAGAATGAGAAGGGTAAAGAGATTGTACTTGATGTGAAATTGAAAGACCTCGAAAAAAGAACAACGAGATTAACTGCAAGCTCAAGCTAACTCTTTCTCTTGGGGCTTACCAAGCGGGTTGCCTCCTTCATGTCCTGAAGATCACACGATTGATTTGATTCCCGGTAGTACATCACCAAACCGGCCACCTTACAAAGTTAGCCGAGCCCAAAACGAAGAAATAATGAACCAGAACAAATTCCCCATTCCGAGGATCGATGATAAACTCGGCAGACTTATAAGGGTTCTACTTGCTTTAGCCAAATTGATCCGAAGAGTGGTTATCATGAGATCCAAATTGCTCTTGGAGACGTCTACAAGACAAAGTTTGTAGGAATATTTGGTGATGCCATTTGGCCATACTGATGCTCCAGCTACATTCAACTGCATGATGGATAGGATTTCCAGAGAGTACCAATCGTTTGTGGGCACTTTTTTTGATGACATTATCGTCTTCTCCAAGAATAAAGCAGAACACAGACATTACCTGTTGTAGGTTTTCCAAGCACTGCGGAAGCATAAATTGGTTATAAATGCAAAAAAGAGCGAGTTTTTTCTTGTCTAAGATAATGGGACACGTCGTCTCCGTAGGAGTGGTAAAGATGGACCCGGCCAAAATTGAGACTATTCTTGATTGGCCTGATTTGAAGAATGTTTACGAAGTTCGAAGCTTCCTGGGCTTGTGCTCGTATTATCGGCAGTTAATTCAAAACTTTGCAGAGATAGCTTCTCCTTTGCATGTACTGACTCAAAAAGAGGTTCCTTTTACTTGGGGCCCAACAGAGATTGCAGCCTTTCAGACTCTTAAGGAAAAATTGACTATGAGACCAGTATTGGCCTTGCCAGACTTGAATTGACCCCCTAAAAGTAGGAGAGAGCTCACACACTTATGATCGTCACGATGGAATAAGGTGTACTCACACACATCTAAATGTGGTAGATGATTAGGAGCACAAATTTACACACACATGAAGTAAATGCAATCAGCAGGGCTTCTAGAGAGCAAAATAGGTACTGATCTTACAAATTTAATTGTATAATTCATCGCTCACACAGGATTCAATTAAAGCAAGTGGATAGTAGGTGGATTGCTCTCAATGAGACCTTCTCCCACACACATGTGACGCTACAAAAGACGCTAATGGAGAGATTAATTGAAGACTACAGTTACTTGAAAATCACACTAAATGCAAAGACTAATGAAGATTAAGCGAGCAACCGACACTCAATGCGATCAAAAAAGCAAAATGCAATCTTCTCCTCACCTAATCACCATAGGGTAGTGGAGCATGCCCATACCCAAGTAGTGATTAGAGGGTGAATTTATTAATAATGCAAGAGATTAGACACAATCAATTAAGCTTTTAACGATAGACCGAGGGGCTTTGATACCACTTGTTGGATTAGTTGATGCGGAAGCGCACTCCCTAATCGCCAATGGTTAGCATTAGGCTATGGTGGATGAAGCCTTAGCTTAACCATGGTGTTAGGGTTAGGGTTGGAGAGATGGAGATTAGGGTTAGGTTACACCAATTGCAAGAGCACGAAGGGAGAGAATACAGACACAATAATAGTAGCTAAAGTGCAAATGCTTCATCAGAAAATAGCCTCTTAATTAGGCTTAGTGTTGATGTCTCAAGAACGGCACAAGAAAGCAACAGACAAGCATCGACATTGCTTGAAGTTCAAGAAAGGTGATTGGGTATCTCTTAGGTTTGCAAAGGCATGATTGAGAAAGAAGGGTAAGGAGAAGCTTTATCCAAAGCTAGCATACACAAAAGGACATCAAATTGAGGTAGCTTCATAATACAGAAGTCAATTGTGCCAAAATAGTCCTAAAATTTTTCTTAAAGGGCACCAATGAATGGAGATACTAAAGTCATGCCACCCTTGGCTATTTCAGCTTGAAGAATAACACCAACTTGAGTATTATCAATGCCAAGAGTTCCCGCAAAATGCTCAAAATAAAACTTTACGAATCTCCAAGATCAAAGAAAATCAAAACTTTTTGTTCTTTCACTTGCCTCTGCCATAGACAGAAATCTTCATTTCTTTATAGCCTTGTAGAATTTCAAAAAATCTTTGTGAGTCGTGTTGCGCACTTCAATAAAACTTAATATGACTTAACTATCTTGAATGACTGATTTCCCTCTTTTTGAATAACTAGATTACAGCAGCTACACTACGCACACATAAAAATGTGAAATAATGTCAAATGAAGCCCGTTAAATTATAGGTGCTAAGGTCAAAACGTGGCTCATTGCACCTTCAAAAAAAACAGCCTTAAACTTCGATACGAGCACATGCACAATATCACTATATGCACCACACACTTGACAAAGTAGAGTAAACCTTTTAATCTTTTGCAAACTTCTATAAACACAATAGTATTTCAATCATCCTCCTATAAAACGTCTATAGACACAATAGTATTTCCCTCCATGCTTCAGTACTCAAAGAGAAACTAGGTTTATTGTGATCCCCCCCTGTTAAATTTCTCTGCTAATCTGTGAAATCAACCTACACAAACTGGTTGATTTCAGTGTGAAAACCATCGAACAAGAGCAATTCATTCCATATTAAGTTTTGCAAGGTATCACAAAAATGTTTTCTTGAGCCATGTATGCTTTCTCAATTGTTCTCTCGATGAAAAAATCTGCCCTGATCCCAATGACACAACCAAAGACCAGCCGGGACTTTCAAAAGAAAACAATTCCATGCAGACTTTTACTACTCCCAAAAGCTAGAGTAAAAAAAAAAATCACCTACTTGTACTTCAACAGAACATTCTGTTGCAAAATTTGTATGTTGGTCTTGGGTTTCTTCAGAGCATTAAGTTTTTGCAGCATAAATTCGCGTCCCTGTCAGCAACGGATTGTCCAAAGCAAAAAGTCACTCCAGGATAAAATAAGGTTTGAACTAGTCTATAGTAATTGACAGTAACACATAAGGCAATTGTTGCACTTGTCTCTCAAGCTTAGGAGAACCACCTTATAAATAGCTTTCAGACGTAATTTCTCTACTTCAGGCTCAACATCTTTGTATGCTGCCGAAACTTTGGCAACAGGATCTTCAGCTAAAAAGTGCAACTTTTTACTAAGCACTTGCAGGTTTCTCAAATACTCTTCAGTGATCTGCAGCATAGATCACAAAAAAGTAGGTATTGTCTTAACAATCTCGTTATAACAACTTGGAAATAAAATCATCCTCTATCTGAACCCTCATTCCATGCCTACCTCTCCATCTACAATCGTATCAATCATGTTTGGAGGCACAACGATGTCTTCCAAGAATCTAGAGAGGTTCAGTTCAGCAACCTGTACAGCAGCATTACTGTGAGTGAACCGCTATAGAGACAAAAACCAATACAATGTTTGTAACACATAAACCAACATTATGAGAGGTCTGTCACAGATAAGCTCAGGCATGCAAAACAGAGGCATTGTAACGTCAGCAAAAAATACTTGCCTTTCGATTCTTCAACTTTAGCCCCATGCTCATCGACTGTTCTTGAAGACTCTTTATTTCTGAGCTTATTGACCCAAGGTCTGCCTTTCTTGGTCACAGCACACACAACAATTAAAATACAGTAAACTTGCATATACACACCTGTACATATGCATGCACACAAAAATCTCAATGCAAAAATCAAAAGCAGCGCTATTACAGAACATACCTGAAATCCACCCAACAAAGCTTCCATTTCTGTTAGAATGGAGTCACAGTCTTGAATTTGAGTATGTAAAGAGACCAAATTGTCACTTTCCTTAATATAGTCCTGCAAGAAATCAGAAGTCAAAAACAGTGCTCTCTCTCTCTCTCTCTTTTGGCAGGAACAGTGGCTGTATACTGTGTACAAAGAGACATCTGGGGATGCTCAAAGCCCTATCACCCAAAGGATGTACATGACAGGGAGTACAATGTGATTGTTGTAACCATCCGC
>NW_028221944.1:0-17500 GCF_014529385.1 Adiantum capillus-veneris | reverse complement strand
ATGATCACTTATGTGCACTTCTATCTACCACTTTTATACTGTGCCTTCGGTCTCTTATGTCTTGTATGTTGGAGCATTTCTAGCGCACATCCTCCTACATGAAGGGGTTGCGGTTTTTATCCATGGATAAGTTATGCACACCTTAGCGATTGGGAGGGATTAACATTTTGGATTTACGTCGGCATGGTTCTTATTTTGGTGGATCAGCAATAGCCTTGGACGCTCATGGCTTCGCATTTATGCAATGGTATTGACACGCCGTCTTTTGGTCACTGGCACCCTTCGTATTGGGATGTCATCTTTGGGCAGCTTGATGGCCATATTCCGGGATGTCCCTTCGCTTCGTCTCTTGTTGCAAATTGGAAGGTTGTTGACACTCCAAGTCTCACTTGTGGTGGCAAAGAACCCTATCTCGCATTTGAAGAATCACCTACCTCTCAAAGAACGCATTTTCTTATGGCGATGCATGGAGGGTGCTCTACCGGTTGGTGCTTAGTTGCGTGCACAACGCATTTGCCTCCTCTCGTTGTGTCAGATGTCATGAAGCTACTGAGTCTCTTACGCATTTGCTTTGTGATTGCCGTTGCTCTCGAACTTTCATCAGGCAAGTGTCACAAACTGATCACGTGGCAGTGCCCAATACGGATTGCTGAGTGGCAGCTGACGACAGACAATACGGATTTCCGCGTTTGGCACTCACAACTACTAAAATGGCAAGCTGTACGAAAATTTCGCTTTTTGCGCTAGCTGATTTTACTGGCAGATTTTGAGCTAGTTGCTTTTGAGAGATTATTGCTTTTCAGTTTGAAGCTTTTGGGGGTCTGCTTTTAGCATCCCTTGTAATGTTTATAAGTGCCCAAGGGGGCTCACTCTGCAGAGCATTTGGCCACAGAGTCTAAGAGCGAGCACCCGCGAACAGCTATACTTTGCTCAAAAATTTAATATAAAAAGAAATACCGAAAGGGGCGCCAGTATTTGGGGCCAATACCTCTAGGCACGGAACTCCACCGGGCTCTCTCTCTCTCTCTCTCTCTCTCTCTCTCTCTCTCTCTCTCTCTCTCTCTCTCTGGAAAAAGTCAGGGCTGTCTATTACTGAGTACAATATAATCCCCAACAGATGCCAAAATAGCCTATCACGTGGGGTGTACAAGATGAATGTAAGGAGGAGAGCCACTATAGTGACAACTCGACTAAAACAATCTCATGGTGGTCGGTGTGACGAGTGGAGGAGAAACCACCGAGGAGGGGCATAATGCCACGTAATCTGTCCACCTGTAAGTGTGAAAAAGAGTGGGGATCGTGCCCAACGCCGAAGGAAGGCAAAACGGCGAGCCTCGGCTGCTCGAGATGCACCTGAGGAAGAATCCCATTGCCAAATCAGGGTGTGAATGATATCCAGCCAAATGGTAGTGAGGGTATCTTGAAGGAGCTATGGAGCCGCACTGAGAATGTGGAGACAACGAGCTCTCCAAACATTTCAAAGTGTAATACTAGTGATGACTGAAAAAACCTCATCACGTGTCTGAGAATCTCCCTGCCAAGCAATCTGTGATAGCATAGCCAAAGTCCCTCGCTGATAACCAACCGAGGTAAGCATAAAGGCTGGATCTCTGTCTGAGCCCTCGTAAAAAAGATGGGGGCCGGGCATCGGCATCAACCATGAGACACATCCCCAAGTAATAAATCCATGTTGAACACCTGCTCTGCTAAGTAGAAAGCAAACTGCAAGCCACACTACATGGGAAGCTGAGCATGACCAAAGACAGTGTGCAGGTGACTCAGGGAGTCGTAAAGGACAGCGAGTACATAACGGATCATGACCCATAGTAGCTAGCCAAGTCCCAACTGGAAGTCCCGCATGCGCAATCATCCACATGAAAAAAGAAATTCGACGAGCCGCATGTAAATCCAAGATGGCGGACCAAAACTGCTGCAGATAGGCATGAGAGAGACTTGAATGTAACCAGAAACGCATACGAGTGAGCTGCTCTGGCTGCTGTCTCACTGCTAACCGTCCAATCCTGACAGTGTACTCAAAGAAGGATACAGGTGCACATTTAGGTCAGAGTGAGGCCAATGCCACTCTCCTGGGTCCCAATATAGCTGAGATAGGGCACGACCCTCCCACACCCAAAGCCTCCAAAGTGCAGCATCAGCGGAAGCGAAACGAGGGTCAACACAACGACACTTCCCGCGGGAGCCAACTACTCTGATTGCCTCCCATCGAGCTCCGGGAAGGATAGGATGTGGAAAGGTGGCATCATATGTCAATCTAGCATGAATCCCCTCAGACTGGGCACTATCAACTGTGAACAGCATGGTGTCTAAACGAACCAATAAGAGAGTGCTCTGAGCAAAGAGGCCTTCCCAGCCGCAATGGGGAGGCATCTAAACCGTGTCTCTCATGACTGCATCCCACTGTGAAGGAAGGGCGGTGTCAATCTCAAGCAATCTGTCTGCCACCCCGCGACCAATGTCATAATGCTCTGCCACAAAATCAACATCTAGCATCCGTGTCTCATAAAAGAACCGCATAGAGGCAGCGGGGCCAGCATCCCAGGCGGCCCAATCAATGTGAGGCCGCTCTCCAAGCTGACGGGGTGGATCAACCGAAGAATCAAGAACTGCAGCATTCCAAATGAGAGGCTGGCGCTCAATCTCCTCACGACATGAGGGAGGTGAGCGTATGATAGCCCGTCGCATGGAAACCCAAACCTGAAGGAGTGATCAGATAAAGGGGGAGAGGGAGGTGGTGGACAAGGGGGCATCAGTGAAGAGAAAACGATACCCTATCTGCCAAGTATGACCATCTCTAGTGCCGAAGAAAAGAAAAGATGAAAGCACGCCATACCAATTGTTTTGAGGCATGCTCCCAAGCCGACATCTCTGATCAGGCTGAGTATGTGGGTAGGCCTTTGTTGTGCATCATGCAATGTCTTGGTCAGTAAAGTGGTGAGCTCCTCGATTGAAAGTCTTGGCCTGGCTGTTGTACATAGACGACCATAGATCTCCTCTGTATAGACAGGGCCAGTCTCTCGTATAAATGTATAGCGGGTATGTCTCCTCCTTCCTGACACCTGGGCGGTAGTATACTGAAGGGAAACTGAAAGTGTCAAAAGAGCATGATCCACTACTACACCGGATCCTACTGTGAAACCTTGAATGCAGGGGATAAAGCTCTATTGTGCCATGACATATCCACTGTGCTGGCCCCATGCCTATGTGCGAAGCAAGTAAAACCAACTGTTGTGGGAAATTGTTGTAGGCCATTAAGTATGGCCAATCCATGTGAGGCGCCATTTCCATCAAATATCTCCCGTACCCCGTGTACTCCTCATCCAATGAGCGTATTGTCAAGCCCCATAACACTTTGTATCTAGCTCTCTCAGTATCTCATTTGAGGTATCATAAAAAATTGTCCGATGATTTCTCATGCGGGTATTAAAGTCCCCCAAGAGAATGATGTCACCATCTCTGGAAAACTCCCATATGTCCTCGTCTAATGCAGAGAAGGGGATTGTCACTAGGTGCGGCATACAATGATGTGCTGGGGGGAAAGTAACATATAGCAATGTACAAGAATCTGCTCGTCTCAGCTCTCACTCTCACCCACATGTATTTGGCCTGATCATCTTTCCGAACAATGTGTACAAGCGGCATGTAACTTCTCTCCGAATAGGACTCCTACTCCCCGTGACCCTCTGTCCCTATGCTCTGATCTCGTCTCTACTCGACAAGCTGGTCTCCCACCTATATCCAGTTACATATGGCATAAGCTGTCCCGGTGCCTGGTGTGTCTCTGAGTAAAAGACCATGTCTCTCCCCGTATAGTTGTCCTCAAAGGTCCTTACATCAAGATGAAAGGACCCGTTACAGTTCCATACTGCCATCTTTAGTGTGGCCCCACAAGTCTCGCGCCGTCATGTGAAGTGTCGCTCCAATATCACCACTCTTCCATCTCAGTAAAAAGCAATCTTACCTTTTTCCTTTGCAACTCTAATATCCGGTGTTACCTCCTGCATATAAGCAATCTGCGAGAGCGTGAGGTCATCTCCAAGCAAGATGCCCGTCTTCTTAAGAGTTGGTCTCTTCTTCAAAAGTCGTTCTTTGCTTCCATGAAGGGGAAACGAAGGATAAGTGCACTTATTTTGAGGTTTCCCATTGCTTCCATTTTTCTTATTGCCCACTCTCCAAGCTCTCGTATGCATCGGCTCATTGACCCCCATCATAGTCATGAGTTCTTTTACCTCTTCATCCACATTATCTTTGTCTTTGAGGCCACAAATTCTCACATGTAAGGCATGCACCCATCTCCTTGGCTCCTCTCATCGTGTCAAGTTAATAATGGTGGGTGTGCGGATTGTTTCCTTGCCTTTTCCTTTCTTGGAAACCTCAATCCATTTCTCGGCCTGCACTTGCTCTTTGATCGTGTTGAGTTCTTCAATTACCGAGGGTTTAAGATCTCCCTCTTCGAGTGTGTTTTGTGATCGCACCTCTGCAAGCTCCTTCTTGAGTAACGCAATCTCCTCATCTTGGGCCATCACACGATCTTCAAGTGTGTTTATCTTGCTTACCTCAGCCGACAGGCGTTCTTCATGTAACAAACTTAGACACCCCAAGTCAAGATTCTACCGCGACACAGCAGAGATTCACTTCAAAACGGTTCACAAGAGACAACACGGCCAGGAGTAGTTTCATTCTAAGAGGTATTGGCCCCAAAGACTGGCATCGCTTTCGGTATTCATTTTTATATTAATCTGTGTGCAAAGTACAAAGAGCCCACGGGTGCTCGCTCTCAGTCTCTGCATCCAGATGTCCCGCAGAGTGAGGCCCTTGGGCTTATTTATTCTTACAAGGGATGCCCAGAAGCAGAGCCCCAAAAAGTTAAACTCAAAAAACAAAACTACCCAAAAGCTGCCAGCGCTAATTTCATACACCAATCCGTAAAAAGCGAAAATCTGTACAGTCAACGAAAATCGCGGAATTCCGTACATTGCAGCCGCGTCAGCCTATCGGCGTGTTTGGCAGGTGACCCGTACGCTGCTGCCACGTTAGCAGTAGGTGCATTTTACGGGTGGCTCTTCCACATCAACAATAGGTGAATGTGTGTGTCCAGGGGTCTGCCACGTCACCAATTTGTGACATACCCCCCTCTTGAAAGAAATGTACTCGCCTTCGACTATGCCTGCAAAACAAACAGAGGCCATAAACTGTCTTAGTAGACACTGAATGTTAGTACCGACACACTAGACACGACACATCTAGCACTTGTACAAAACGACAATCACATCACAGGACATCACATGACAAATCATAGACAAATTTAATCCAAATCTCAGACCATGATCATCGGCAATGTATTTAGTAATCGCATCTAGATCCATTTCGGACCTCTCGGATGCCCGATTAACTAATCCTTATTGCAATCATGTCTATAGAGATTGATGAGACTGAAATGATGCAAGTACAAATCAATCATTTCATTTTTGGGAATTCCTATCATAAAGGCATACAGCATAATACTACTCAGCCCATTAGTACCCTGAAACCCAAAGGAAACATCAGTGACTCTATTCAAAATCGGAATAATCCATTGACAAAGAAGTGGAGTGACTCCCCTCCTGTGCAAACCCGCTGCACTAGATTCACCCTAGCTGAATTCGGGGTTCTATCGGAGTAAACTATGCTAAATCGAATACTTCAAGGTAAAGTTCCAAAATCTGAGGAGTATCTGCTAAGTCCTCCTCCATCCACTTCGCATCCAATGCAGGATAGTTCTCGAATTTAACCAAGAACCGCCTAATCACTTTACCTTTTATCTTTTTATCCTTGTGTGCCAAAATCTATTCTGGAACAAGTATCTCCTCGCTTTCCTCCACTTCGGGTTGCTCATCAGGCTCCCCATCAACGAGCACATCACCTTTAAAAGGCTTCAATAGACTCACATGAAATGCATTGTGAATCTTCCAAGTATCGGGCAACTTGACTCTAAAGGAGACTTATCAAGAAAGGTCCATAATACCTCATGCTAAGCTTTGGAAAAAGCCGCCCCTTTTCCTTTTTCTTTCTTAGGCGTGCCTTCTCAAAACGTAAGAGCACCCAATCGTTTTCCTTTAATTTTAAATCTCGTCGATGTTGATCTGCTGCCTTTTTATGTCGTTCTTGAGATTTCGCTAAAGCCTCCCGGACCTTGGCAAAAGCAGTGTCCTGATCAGCTTCAAAAATCTTATCTTTAGTGCTACGGAGGGGTGGTACTGAAACCGGCCCGGTGTGGGGCGGTAGACATTGGCTTTCACCCGAAATTCTTTACTTTAAACACACACAGAGTATTTTGCAAAGGTAACCTGTAACGGGGATTAACACATAAGTACACACACGGCTCGGGAGCTAGAATGCTCCGAGCAAGACGCCGACAACCTGTAGGCCCCAAAATTGGCGCCCCTTTCGGTATTTCTTTATTCTTTTACAAAGGGAATAAAACCTGTGATCTCCCACAAGCTGCCCCGCACAATCTAGGCTAAGAAACACCTGTTCTGGCCCGATTTCGACAGCATAACTGTACTAGGACGCTTCACAGTCAGTATCCCCACGCAATAGGTGACTTTCCCGACACATACGGACACTTTGCAAAACCTGGCGAGAATCTACAGCACGTTGAATTCCCTGTTTTCTGCCTCGAAAATGCGCCAGTTCACCTGTACAGCGGTCCCCTCACGTCCCCGAACCTCCTAGGGGTATTAGGGTCCATTTAGAGCCGAAACCCTAAACCTGCAAAAATACACAGCAGGCTGTAATTCCCTGTTTTGGGCTCCGTTTCGCGTGCCGGTCGCATCTGTAGCAAGACCTCAAGCTCCCGCACTTGTAGGGCTACTTGCCCTTTGAATCGGACGAGATTTCTGACGTGAAACCTCTCCGAATTCACCTGTACCTGCGGGGGATTAGCCGCTAGCTAATCCAGTACCTATGCAAGAGGCTCTTGCCACAGCAATCGCGCATGAACCCACATAACTGTACATTGATCAAATGAAAAGCCCACTAGTGGGGCATAACAATCCAGTACCTGTGCAAGAGGCTCTTACCTCAGCAATCGCGCATGAACCCACATAACTATACATTGGTCAAATGAAAAGCCCACCCACTAGTGGGGCATGACATACTGCTCATAGGGGAAAGAGAGAGCAGTGCGTAGCGTGCAGGGCATCACTCCTGGCACCGCACTGTACATAAGAGGGAAAGGAAGCACTCCATAGCTCTTAACCTGTGACAGAATGCAAAAGAGGCCTCCTCCCAGCTTAAAAATCAGCGCCCATTTTTCCCTTGTGAGGCAAGTGCACAGAAATGTGCCACTTGACGCATTTACAAGCATTTTCCCGTTTCGGGTTCGCCGCTTAAAAATATCCTGACCGGTTGCCCAGTTGACTTCGCGGCAGAGTTGTAAAATGTTCCCCTAGTCATACCGGAGGTAATGACGCGAACACATTTCTCGGCCCAAAATAGCAGTTCCCTAAATTTTAGGAGATGCTTCCGTTGGGCTCCCACTGGTCTTCTGACCATCTATCCTCATTGGGACCGCATCCAAAAATGCAATGTGGCCCAACTATCGGATACTTTCAGTTGGTAGTCACACCTTGACTTTAGGCCTCTATTGAGTTCACTTCCTAGTATCCACCAACTTGCTAAGTGCGACGGAGGGACCTATATGATCTTGCTCTGAGCCTAGACATCCTCTTACCATAGGAATTCAAGTGCCGACCACTACCCATCTGCGGGTGAAACTACCGTTCACATTGGCCATGCAATGTCCGACCGTTTGCTACTTCAAGAAGAGGGTCTCAAAAATAAAACAAAACCCCTTGGAAAGAAACCAACAACTAAAGTTAGTAGTTGCAAGGTCCTCCTGACATAGTTAACAGTTGCCACGTCCCCGTGACGTACCCCCCTCTTGAAATCGCAAACGTCCTCGATTGCATACCATAAATACACACCATTGATGATCTTGTGCTATCGACACTCTTTTATCATCGCATATATCCGCAAGAAAGGTCATAACATATAGATACAAATGACTTAATGAGGCTTTCATACTTTTGTCATTTCCATCTATTACACTGAATTCATATGTACATTTGATGTACTAGCTCCATCATTAGCCCTCCTTTCCACACGTTGGGTTGGGGCATAAGTAGGCTGTAACCCAAAGGCTTCAAGGTAAAGCTGCAATACATTTGGTGATTCTGACAGTTCATGCTCTTCCATCCACTTTGCATCCATAGGCGGATAGTTCTTGAACTTCACCAAATAGCGTCTTGCAACTTGTCCTTTAACTTTTCTGTCCTCATGTGCCAAAACTTGCTCAGGTACTAGGATCTCATCAAGTTCCTCAACTTCTGGTTGATCCTCATCTGGCATATCTTCTGGCACATCACACACGAAGGGTCTTAGAAGACTCACGTGAAATGCATTATGAATCTTCCACGCATCAGGCAATTTCAGCCTGTAAGCCACATCGTTGATCTTGTCAAGCACTTGAAAAGGCCCATAATAACGCATGCTGAGCTTAGAAAACAGTCGTTCCATGCCCTTCATCTTCTTTAACCATGCCTTTTCGAACCTTAACAGAACCCAATCACCAGGTGATAACAGCAATTCACGACGGTGACAATCAGCAGCCTTTTTCTGCTTTGCCTGAGTCTTCTCCAAGGCAACTTTAATCTTCTTATACATCTCATCCATGTTCTCAACATATCGATCTGCCTCAAAGATCTTGTCCTTTGTATGCAAAATGGGAGGAACCTTTTTGCCGCCTTCAACAATCTCAAAAGGTGCTTTGCCAGTAGACGAATGCACAGTATTATTGTACGCATACTCAAGCATAGGCAAATACTGTTCCCACTTGCCCTTATTATCTGACACATAGCATTTCAACAGATCCAAGACAGTAGAATTAGTGTTGCTAATTGGACTATTCTTTTTCTTTTAATGATTAATTTCTTTTTCTAGGATATTTTATTGTGTACACTAAGAACTGTTAAAAGATTGTAGCTATAAGAAGTGCCATCAAGAACGGACAACTCTGATGTGTCACTTGATGGGTGACGGTAAACATCGCGAAGGAGTTTCCGTAAGTTCGGTGGAAAGGGCCGGGTTACAAGTGCCCCTAATGCGTCACATGATGGGTTACGGGTGCATCAAAAAGGGGGCATTCCGTAGGCTAAGGAGGAAATGCAAACTGAGTAAGAAAATACGCGTAAGAACGCAAGCACAAGAATAAAGATGGGTTCAATGAAGCTTTTTACGAAAAGCAGGAACATTCGCGGGAGGGCAGATGCTTTCTCGCGAGGAGTCTGTGTCTGCATTGCATCTATGCCGTGTTCTGCACCCGGGGAGCCTGGAATGTGCTCGTGTAGCATTATTTTCACTAACTAAGTGAGTTTTTAAAGTTTGAACAGGCTCACACTTTATTTTATAAAGTGGCCGGTCACTTTTAAGTGACCAGGCCTCTTATAATAAAATAAAGCAACGCTCTCTAAAAAAACTCAACGCTAATAAGCAACGCAGGCCAGATTCAGCGATCTCTCTCTCTCCTCTCTCTAAAAGCGCCAGATTCAATGATCTCTCTCTCTCCTCTCTCTAGGGGCGCCAGGGTTCTGGTTTTTCGGCTCCTATTCCCGCCGGGTGCAAGGGCATATAAAAGGGCAGCAAGCGTTCTAGTTTTGGACACGCCGGAAGCAGCAGAAGAAGCTAGCGCTGGGATTCTGGAGCAAGTGTTGGCGACAGAAATTGCAAGTGTTCGTGTGACGACTGAGTACGGAGGTCGCTTTTCCGAGCAAGGAGCGACAGGTATAAGGTGTTGATACGCATTGAGAATTATTGTTTTGTGTGGTTTGTTTTGCAGGAATCTCCCGTCTTACGGGAAAGCCCCTCACGGGAAGTACGGCTTCACGCCTAAGTCCCTTACGGGAAAGTACGGCTTCACGCCTAAGTCCCTTACGGGAAAGAAAGACCTTGTGCCCAAGCCCTTTACGGGAAAGCACGACCTTCTGGTCTAAGATTACAAAACGGAGGGGTTTTCTCAGGTTCTCGTGCTTGTATATGAATTCTCCCTGAATAAGAATACTCTTGACGGGGGGGGACCAGCCCATCTTCTGGTCCCCAATACTGTGTCGATCTTCTCTTTTCTCTCACCTTTGCAAAGTATTTTATTTTTCAGATTTCTAAGTGCTCGTGTACGCTCCCGTTTTGTGACAGTGGTATCAGAGCTCGGACTCCTCTCTTTCTCTGCAAAGAAGGACGATTCCGGGAAGAACGGGAAGAACCATGTCGGGCCAAGGGAGAAGCGTTGAAGAGGAGCTTCAACAAGTGTAAGCTCAGCTTGCGGATTTGCAACAAATCTTACTATTGCTAGATGTCCAAAAGCTCTTGGACGGAATGAAGAAAACGAATGGAACCGATGTAGCCAGGCATCCAGACCACACTGTTGGCGTGAGACCACAGAAGGAAAGAGAAGAAGAACATGCCGAGGTGCACAAACGATCTTCGGATCGGAATGAACGGCCTACTCCAAGGAAAGGCCAGGAAAAAGCGCTCTCTTTGCTAGACGAGAGCAAGGACATCTCTATCTCATCTCCATCCTACTCTCCTGATTATACTTCTACTTCTCGATCATCTCGTCAGAAGAAGGAAGCCACTACTACTACTACCCTACATCAACCTAAAGATAAGCCTCGATTCAAAAAGCATGGTCGCATGTCTCAACATCGCATGAGAGTCTTCAAATCGGACGACAAGGACATCAAGTTCGAAACCTACAACGGACGGAGAGACATCTCCAAAGCACTGTCCTTCATCAGACAGTTTGAAGTCGCCTTTACCAATGGGAACTTCACAGAAAGATCCAAATTACGCCATGTAAGGATGCACCTCAAGGAAACGGCAAGTAATTGGTGGTTAGCCAAGATTCTGGAAGGTTCTCAGGCCAGAACTTGGGAGAGCTTCAAATCTGAATTTTATGAACAATTTCTTCCGCCCGACTTCGAGCAGGACATACTGAAGGAATGGGACTGGCTTGCCCAGAAGAAACATGAAAGAGTAACAACCTATGTGGACAAGTATTGGTCGGTTCTTCTGAAGGTCACTCCCTTCATGAAGATTGCCGACAAGGAAAAGAAACGAAAGTTCGAAGCGGGTCTCCAACCGCAGCTTCGAAAGAGTATGAAAGTGTATCCACATGATACTCTTCAAAGGATGATGGAGTCAGCAATCATTGCTGAAGATTTTCACTCAACAGGGACGCCCAGAAAAATGGAGCATAGCACTTACCGTGCAAGACAAAGAGGGGTCTACGATGACCAAGGGGGCCAAGGAAGAAAACGTCCTCCATCTAGGGACTATGATCATTCTAAGAAGCCAGAGGGCAATGGCAAGCGAACTAAGTATCTTTCTCCTACTCAACTTCAAACTTTCAGAGAGGAAGGAAGATGCTTCTACTGTGGCGAGAGAGGACGTATTAAACCGGACTGCCCGCTAAAGCAGCAACGGCAAGAACAAGCCTCTACGAGGCAAGAGAAAGCAAGGAAGGAACCCGCACCACCAAGCTCGAACTCAATTCCAGATGTTCAAGGAAACACAGAAACCGAGAAAGGGAAGCGTCAACTTCTGAAGGGCTGGGGGTCTTTGAACAACCAGCGAATACTGATTCTTTATGATCCAAGATCCACGGATAACTTCATCTCCCTGGATACTGCGGAACGTTTGTGCTTCACACCGGCTCAGCTTGGCACACCGGTTACATCCGGATCGGCATTCGAGGGGTTGACAACCAATGCAACTCCCGTGCAAGGACAGCTCAATCTTCGGATTGGCGAGTACAAGGACCGCGAATCATTTTTGATGGCACCCATCGAGGGATGTGATATCATCTTGGGTATGCCATGGCACTTCCACATGACACCTATTCCCGATTATGTGGAAAAGACCCTCACTTTTGATCATGGGGGTAAGAAAATAAAGATTCATGCTGATGTAGGAGATTGGCAGTTCCCAATTGTAAGCCATATCTCCATTAAGAAAGAAATGAAGAAGTGTTTCTTCTTACTTGATTTTTGCACGTGAGAAGGATAAAACTAGTGGGGACTCTCTCTCTAGTCTGGAAATTAAGCGTTTTCAATTTATTGAAAAGTACAAAGATTGTTTCACGGAAACACTTCCTGATGAACTCCCTCCGATACGCCCGGAAGATCACCGCATAGATCTCATACGGGTAGCTCGCCCCCCAATCAACCCCCTTATCGGGTGAGTCTTGCTCAGCAAGAGGAAATTTTGAAGCAAGTCAACGAGCTTCTAGAGAGAGGGTTAGTACGGCCAACTGCTTCACCCTATTGCTCTCCAATTCTACTAGTACAGAAGAAAGATGGCACGCTTCGAATGTGCATAGACTATAGGTCTTTAAACAAGATCACGGTCAAGAATCGCTTTCCAATCCCTCGGATTGATGATATACTTGATAAGTTGCAAGGTGCAAGTCTCTTTAGTCGCATAGACTTAAAGAGTGGGTATCATCAGATACGGATCGCCCCTGAGGATGTCCATAAGACTGCTTTCCGCACAACCTTTGGACTATATGAATTTTTGGTAATGCCTTTCGGCCTAACCAATGCTCCTGCGACGTTCAATCGCATGATGGACCGCATTTTCAGCCCGTATCGAGGTTTTACGGGAGTATTCTTTGACGACGTACTCATCTTCTCTAAGTCAGAAGAGGAACATCGGAAGCACTTGGACTTAGTGTTTCAAGAATTGCGAAAGCATGAGTTGCATGTGAATGCAAAGAAGAGCGAGTTCTTTCTCTCAGAGATACACTATCTCGGCCATATAGTCTCTCACAATCAAGTGAGTATGGATCCTGCCAAGATCCGAGTGGTAGAAGATTGGCCTATTCCCACTACGGTACATGATGTACGTAGTTTCCTGGGATTATGTTCGTATTATCGAAGGTTTGTCCAAGGATTTTCTCATGTAGCAAGACCACTTCATGACTTGACAAAGAAGAAGATTCCTTTCAGATGGGGATCGAGACAACAAGGAGCTTTTGATCGGCTCAAGTACTTGCTAAGCCATGGACCTATTCTGCTAGTACCTGACTTAAGGAAACCATTTGAGGTACACTGCGATGCTTCAGGCGATTGCATCGGAGCAGTGTTAAACCAAGAAGGCCATGCAGTGGCCTACGAAAGCAGACGGCTTAAGGATGCAGAGTTGCATGCATCAATCTACGAAAAGGAACTCACGGCTGTGATTCACGCCTTATCCAATTGGAAGCACTATCTTCTAGGAGCGGCTTTTGTGATCAAGGCTGATCACCAGAGTTTGCGGTATTTTCTTACGCAAAGGAAACTATCTGAGAAGCAGATGAGATGGACAAACTTTTTGTCTATGTTTCACTTCCAGATCCTTCACACGGCTGGGAGTAAGAATGTGGTCGCGGACGCATTGTCTAGGCGGCCAAGGGTGAACGCTATCACTTCGGTGTATCACCAAGAATTAGAAGTACTACGATTTGTATCCGAATGATCCAGATTTCTCCACCATTTGAGGAAAGCTACATCGTGGAGAGAATGAGTTTCCCTATTCCATTCGGGACGGTTATCTCTACCACCATCAGGCCATATGTGTGGCAGAACCATTAAGAAAGAAGATCATGGATGAAGCACACGCTTCGCCTTATGCGGGTCATCGGGGTATTCTCCCTACGACCTTAGCAATGGAAAGATATTTCTTTTGGCCTAGCCTTAAAGCAGACATTGATAAGTATGTCAAGGAATGCTTGATTTGCCAAAAAGTGAAGTATGATCGGCATAAGACACCTAGGTTGCTACAACCTTTGCCTGTGCCTAATGAACCTTGGGAAAGTATTGCCATGGACTTCATCATGGACCTCCCTAGAACTCAGACGGGAAATGACGCGATCTGAACCATTGTGGACACGTTTAGCAAGCAAGCACACTTTATACCAGTCAAGAAAACGATCAAAGCAGATCATATGGCTAGGGTCTTTCTGGCGCAAATCTTTAAGCATCATGGAATGCCTAAGTCTATTGTGAGTGATCGAGATCCTCGCATGACAGGAAATTTTTGGCGTGCCTTGATGGATAATCTTGGTACGAAGCTGAATTTTTCATCTGCCTACCATCCTCAAACAGACGGGCAAAGTGAGATAGCCAATTCCACAGTATTGGATATGTTAAAAGCTTATGTGTCAGACCGGCAATCTGACTGGGAGAAATATTTGCCTCTTGTCGAGTATGCGTATAACAATACCATACACTCATCGACGGGGAAAGCACCTTTGAGATTCTCTATGGTAAGCCTTTGCTTCCACCAATCCTTTTAACTAAGGATAAGATCTTTGCAACAAATGAATTTGTCCGGGATTTGGACACAGCCTACGGGCAAGTTAGGAGAGCTATTCTACGCTCTCAGGAAAAGCATAAGAAAGCTGCAGACACGCACAGGAGGAATCTAGACTTAACAGTCGGACAGTTAGTTTTACTCAAGTTTGAGAAGGCAAGACTTAAGAAACAAGCGTCTCATAAGGGGAAGGTGGTAAAACTTTCTACCCGTTATTATGGGCCGTTTAAGATCACTGAGCGAGTGAATGATGTCACCTTCCGATTAGAGCTACCGCCTAATTGGAGGATCCATAATGCTTTCCATGTCAGTTTACTCCGGCCTTATGTGGAACCGCCTCCAAGCCAGCCTAGTGCTGAGGAACCTCCTTGAGGTTGAGGAAACAAAGGAAATACTCCAACCGGAGCAGATAGTAAGTCATCAGGAGCGGCCTCTCAAGTCCGGAAAAATAACCCGGAAGTATTTGGTTAAGTTTAAGAACTATTCGAATCTAGATGCTCAATGGATGACGCAGGAGGAATTAGCAGCTTATCCCGAGATACTGGAGGTATATGTCCAAGCACTACAGTTGAGGTCAATTGTTTAGAAGCCAGAGGGATGTTGCTAATTGGACTATTCTTTTTCTTTTAATGATGAATTTCTTTTTCTAGGATATTTTTTGTGTACACTAAGAACTGTTAAAAGATTGTAGATATAAGAAGTGCCATCAAGAACGGACAACTCTGATGTGTCACTTGATGGGTGACGGTAAACATCGCGAAGGAGTTTCCGTAAGATCGGTGGAAAGGGCCGGGTTACAAGTGCCCCTGATGCGTCACATGATGGGTGACGGATGCATCAGAAAGGGGTCATTCCGTAGGCTAAGGAGGAAATTCGAACTGAGTAAGAAAATACGCGTAAGAACGCAAGCACAAGAATAAAGATGGGTTCAATGAAGCTTTTTACGAAAAGCAGGAACATTCGCGGGAGGGCAGATGCTTTCTGGCGAGGAGTCTGTGTCTGCATTGCATCTGTGCCGTGTTCTGCACCCGGGGACGCCTGGAATGTGTTCGTGTAGCATTATTTTCACTAAGTGAGTTTTTAAAGCGTGAACACGTTCACACTTTATTTTATAAAGTGGCCGGTCACTTTTAAGTGACCAGCCCTCTTATAATAAAATAAAGCAAGGCTCTCTAAAAAAACTCAGCGCTAATAAGCTACGCAGGCCAGATTCAGCGATCTCTCTCTCTCCTCTCTCTAGGGGCGCCAGGGTTCTGCTTTTTCGGCTCCTATTCCCGTCGGGTGCAAGGGCCTATAAAAGGGCAACAAGCGTTCCAGTTTTGGACACGCCGGAAGCAGCAGAAGGAGCTAGCGCTGGGATTCTGGAGCAAGTGTTGGCGATAGACATTGCAAGTGTTTCGTGTGACGACTGAGTACAGAGGTCGCTTTTCCGAGCAAGAAGCGACAGGTATAAGGTGTTGATACGCATTGAGAATTATTGTTTTGTGTGGTTTGTTTTGCAGGAATCTCCCGTCTTACAGAAAGCCCCTCACGGGAAGTACGGCTTCACGCCTAAGTCCCTTACGGGAAAGTACGGCTTCGCACCTAAGTCCCTTACAGGAAAGAACGGCCTTGCGCCCAAGCCCTTTACGGGAAAGCACGACCTTCGGGTCTGAGATTACAGAACGGAGGGGTTTCCTCGGGTTCTCGTGCTTGTATATGAATTCTCCCTGAATAAAGAATACTCTTGACGGGGGGGACCAACCCATCTTCTGGTCCCCAATACTGTGTCGATCTTCTCCCTTCTCTCACCTTTGCAAAGTACTTTATTTTTCAGATTTCTAAGTGCTTGTGTACACTCTCGTTTTGTGACAATTAGCCTCTTCTGACTGTCCATCAGTTTGTGGATGAAACGAAGACGAGAACTTGAGCGTAGTGCCCATGTTCTCAAACAATCCTCTCCAGAACAAACTAGTCATGCGAGGATCACGATCACTGATAATCGATTGTGGCATACCATGGTACTTAAACACATTGTACATGAACAAGCGTGCCATCTGATCAGATTTTATCTTCTTTCTGACAAGGATAAAATGGGCCTGCTTGCTGAACCTGCAGATAATGGTCCATATACCATCACTCCCTATTGGCGTCCTTGGAAGATCAAAGATAAAGTCCATAGAAATGCTTTCCCATGGCCTATCCGGAATCGGCAGCCATGGCCTATCCGGAATCGGCAGTGGTTGTAACAACCCTGGTGCCTTTTGCCTGTCAAACTTGACCTTTTGGCAAACTATGCATGCTCGCACAAAGGCATCCACATCTCTCCTCAAGGTAGGCCAATAGAAGAATGTGTCTACCGCTTTAACTGTTGCATCAATGCCACGATGCCCTGCATACGGTGGGACATGACTCTCTTCCATGACCTTATGCCGCAGTGGCCTAGTGACACAAAGTCTGCCATGCATCATCATAAAACCATCTCTAAGGAGGTAGTGCTCGTGATGTTGCCCCTCTTGTAACTGTTCAAAGATCCTTGCAAAATCTTCATCAGCAGTATACTATTCCTTCATGTCATCTAACTCATGATGATAAGGAATTGACACAGCTGAAATTTGTGGCTTTCTTGATAATGCATCAGCCACAACATTCTTCTTGCCTTCCACATGCATAATCTGGATGTGGAACATGGAAAGAATGTTTGCCCATCGTATATGCTTTTCGGATAACTTTGAATGTGTCAAGAAGTATTGCAAGGTCTGATGATCTGTTTGGACAACAAAAACAGCACCTAAGAGGTAGTGCTTCCAACTAGAAAGCGCATGAATCACAGCCAAGAGCTCTTTCTCATAGACTTGCATAGTCCTCTCTGGCCCTTGCAAAATTCGGCTTTCATAAGCTACTACCCGTCCATCTTGCATTAGCACTACTCCGATACTACTTCCACACGCGTCACACTAGACCACAAATGACTTCCTGAGATCTAGCAAAACAATAACTGGATCTGAAGTCAACTTTTCCTTTAAGAGACTAAAAGCTGAAATCTCTTTTTGGGTCCATCTGAAAGTGACCTCTTTCTTTTGCAATGCGTGAAGAGGCGATGCTATCTCTGCAA
>NW_028221943.1:0-56112 GCF_014529385.1 Adiantum capillus-veneris | reverse complement strand
CATGCTGAAAGCGAGAAACTGGAAATCAGATTTCTTTGTTTCTTTGGGGAACAACGTGATGCCATCGATCTACACATTTGCCCCTTGCAAGCTTGCTTGTTGCAAGTCAACCCACCCATGTTACCTCTTGCTTTTTCATTGCCAAACCCTGCACTGGTAAACCAGAGTGTGATGCCGCTGTCAGATAATAAAGTTGATGTTGAAGATCCCAGACCCATCCCGAGTGGGCGATGCCAGATGAAGGTATTCATTTCAAGGCACCATTGTAATAAGTGTAACGACATTTTATCGATTTACATAAGTCCAAGCTCTGAACCAAGAGTTTTACACCCATATGGCAAAAAAAAATTCACAAGAAAACATCCCATATTGTAGGAAATTTTGGTTCTTAAAGTTTGTAAGTGTGCAAAATATTGTGTGGGTCTGAGTCTTCATAATTCTTTTGAATCCACAGGTTGTACTGTGCCGCCAAGTACGCCCAATAAATGACAGTTGCTAGTCATCCACGCTGACAAAGAGCTGCACCCTTTCTGACCACCGTGCCATTTCACCTGTGCAATTAGATTACCCGATGGATTTAGTGTACTTATCAACCCACATGATATACAGTTATGTATCATTCTTCTTCTGTGATGTGTCACGTCTCTTGTTTATTTCATTGCAATCATGGGAGGTGCATTGCAGTCACTCACTCACGACACTAGGAGCAATGCACCATCGCATCATGTTGTTCCCAAGAAGTTATATGGCTTGCACATTTAGTGGTAGGTATGGACATTACTGCAAAAGTTCTAGTTTTGCATTGTGATAGTCGAAGTGACACCCACCTGACACAAAATCTAGTGTTGCATGCAAAGACAAACACATTGATGTGAGGCATCACTTCATTTGCAAGGTGTTTGAGGAAGTTTTATATGGAGTAAAGAAGTAAAGAAAAAGCTGTACTAATGTAGCAAGTGAATTTCTTATACTACAATTTACAAATAGAAGCATACAAATTTGGAGTTGACTTTTAATCCTGACTCAAGATGTAAAGAAAAGGCTAGTTCAATGTACGAAGTAATTTTTTTAAAAGAATATAACAATGGCTGCAATGAATTTATTTATTATCGAAAGCATGGCCACATGGCTACTAGTTGTACAACTAAAGATTACAAGAAAAAAAGAAACAAAACACATGAACACTTGCAATTTTCCATCATCTAATTTGCAATTAATTATTGAAATTTGGTGAACTAGATTAACCAGTGCAAACCTTTGGCAATATGCAAGTTTTGCCACAAGAAAGCTAAATTTATCAAGCTTACCCTACAAAATTCTTCGTTTGATTCAAAGTCGGTGTTGGAGATAATTTTGCTTGGTGTGACAAATATGTTCACACCAAGAGCATCTTTCAAGTTTCAATTGTACCTCAAAACTAAAACAATTGATAAAATCACGAGGCTTGCCTAGGCTTTTTTGCTAAAATTATGAACTCCACTAAACTCTCCCCCCTAATTTTGCCAAAAAAGAAAGAACACTTGCATTTCTTATTTTTTGAGAAAAGACAGTACACTCTCATATCTTTACCTATCCAATCATCCTGTTCAAAATATAGCTCCGATTGCAAGCTACTCAATGAGCATGTAGGGGCTCGAACAACCAACCAACAGGCCTTTGCCCTTGCCCTTGCCCTTTGGGCAGGGCCCAAATAATAATAATTATAATAAATAAATATAACTTTAAGCCACCCAGACCATTAATCAGAGCATTCAAAGTGTTACTTCTGTTTCTTTCTCAGTGGTTGTGTAGTATCTTAGGCAAGCAAGAAGCAACAATGTGTTGCAGTCTCTACAGCAGTCTTGAGTATGAGTTATGGAACTCTGACCTCAGGCACGGATAGTAAGTTTGTTTATAAGAGCAAAAAGTTTAGAGATGTTAGCATGTACCTCAAAGAAACTGCTCGCAAATTGTTTTCCGCACAAAAGGATGCCAATGCCATAATGGCAGGCGACTTCCTAAATTCAGTGAAAGCCTTTTGTCTATGGTGATTCCTGCTTCTCTCATTGAGAAGAATCATTGACAGATGCTAAAAATCCAAAAGTGGTGTAAGCAAGCATTCAACTGTATCACCATGCAAGATGAATGATGTCTTCAAAACAAGTGTGGGACCAGTTCAGTGCCTTTTGTTTAGGTAACTGACATACTTAAAGTCAAAAACATTGTGGTACGAGCATACATGCGCTTGCATTTAGAGCAGCGAGCAGGGTCTCGTGTCAATAACATCAAACACAACATGGCTAGCATATCCTATCATGTTGAATTCATTTCAACCACCGTAACGATACTAACTATAATGAATCTACTAACATAATATGGCGGAAGGGGGAGCCCTTTACACGAGTCGCAATCTGCGACCTGAAGGGTCGAGTCCAGAACAAAAACAAGCCCCTTTGCACACGATAAAGAGGGAGAGAGGGGGAGAGAGAGAGAGAGGCCGCTGAAGACGGCCGGCCGTACTAGTTTATTTAATATCGAAAGCATGGCCACATGGCTACTAGTTGTACAACTAAAGATTACAAGAGAAAAAGAAACAATTCACATGAACACTTGCAATTTTCCATCATCTAATTTGCAATTAATTATTGAAATTTGGTGAACTAGCTTAACTAGTGCAAACCTTTGGCAATATGCAAGTTTTGCCACAAGAAAGCTAAATTTATCAAGCTTACCCTACAAAATTCTTCGTTTGATTCAAAGTTGGTGTTGGAGATAATTTTGCTTGGTGTGACAAATATGTTCACACCAAGAGCATCTTTCAAGTTTCAATTGTACCTCAAAACTAAAACAAGTGATAAAATCACGAGGCTTGCCTAGGCTTTTTTGCTAAAATTATGAACTCCCTTAAACTCTCCCTCTCCCCCTAATTTTGCCAAAAAAGAGAGAACACTTGCATTTCTTATTTTTGAGAAAGGACAGTACACTTTCATATCTTTACCTATCTAATCATCCTGTTCAAAATATAGCTCTGATTGCAAGCTACTCAATGAGCATGTAGGGGCTCAAACGACCAACCAATAGGCCTTTGCCCTTGCCCTTGCCCTTTGGGCAAGGCCCAAATAATAATAATAATAAATAAATAAATATAACTTTAAGCCACCCAGACCAAAAGTAGACTAATCAGAGCATTCGAAGTGTTACTTCTGTTTCTTTCTCAGTGGTTGTGTAGTATCTTAGGCAAGCAAGAAGAAACAATGTGTTGCAGTCTCTACAACAGTCTTGAGTATGAGTCATGGAACTCTGACCTCAGGCACGGATAGTAAGTTTGTTTATAAGAGCAAAAAGTTTAGAGATGTTAGCATGTACCTCAAAGAAACTGCTCGCAAATTGTTTTCCGCACAAAAGGATGCCAATGCCATAATGACAGGCGACTTCCTAAATTCAGTGAAAGCCTTTTGTCTATGGTGATTCCTGCTTCTCTCATTGAGAAGAATCATTGACAGATGCTAAAAATCCAAAAGTGGTGTAAGCAATCATTCAACTGCATCACCACACAAGATGAATGACGTCTACAAAACCAGTGTGGGACCAGTTCAGTGCCTTTTGTTTAGGTAACTGAAGTCAAAAACATTGTGGTATGAGCATACATGCGCTTGCATTTAGAGCACCGACAGGGTCTCGTGTCAATAACATCAAACACAACATGGCTAGCATATCCTATAATGCTGAATTCATTTCAACCACCGTAACGATACCGGCTTTTCCACTCTGTCAAAAGTATGCCAAAAAAGTCCACTTCACCAGCACTGATGAAGCTCTGAGTGCAATGGCTGAAACCTGCTGTTGAAGCATGGTATTTGAATACCGACCATTCTTGTAGCATTCCTGAGCTCTAGCTGCGCCAAATACTACTTTGACCCCAACGATTGCTTTAGCTTCGCCTGCATAACCATTGACACTTGATCTGCAATATTACTCTTTTCTGCTGCAACCTGCAGGGAGCAAAGCAGCAGTAAGTAAGCACTCCAAAAGAGAACAATTATGCGGGCCAAGATGAGCATGGTGTTTAACCAAAAAGTTTGCAACCAACAGATGAGATTTTATGAGTCAGGAGTTCTACTATATACACTACTGCGATAGCCTTATGGCCCACGTGTGTGTGTGCGCGCGCGCGCGCGCACGCGGGGGGCGTGCTTGCACATGCACGTCAGACAAACCAACATAAAATAGGAATAGAAAAGCTTACATGACATGTGCAAGTGCACTTGGGAAAATGTCAATTACTGGAAGAGAGAGAAATGTGAAATACCTCCAGTAACTTATCATGATTCGCCTTCAGAAAGTTAATCTTTCTCTCACAATAGTCTTTTGCAGCATCCATAGTTTTCTGGAATAGCAGAAATTCTTGACATTAGATCAAAAGCTCAGAACACAAGGTTCACAATCCAGAAGAATTTTAAGGCATCACAAACCTCAACATAATAACCTGTTCCAACATCTATTAGAAGCTTGTCCACGTTTGCTAGCATACCCGGTACATATAAAGATGCCGTAAGGGGAACCAGTAAACTTTTTCCTACAGACAATTAGCAAACACATTAGCCAATCCGATGATAGACAGCTGCTAATGTAAAGACCTTAGCATCTTGTACCAATGAAAATTGAGAAGTCCCAACTACATATTTTACAAAAGGTATAGAAACTGCTGTGCTACAATCCTCTGCATACCAAAAACCAATTCGCCACACGCGCGCATGCATGCACCTGGGTATGGGTGCACAAATGTATACGTCTGGGCATTCATATGGAATGTATATGAAAAGATATTTATGTGTGCATGTATGGACCGCGCATGCACGCATGTGGGTATGAGTGCATATGTCCACACTTACATATAGGATATATGTATCGAGAGGGATATATATGTGTGCACGTGTAAACCACTGCTGCAATGGCCAAAAATTCGTACTAGCAGGTTTGATGTGTAATCTTCTTCGCTTCAGCCTTGCTGTCACACGCACAAGGTCTTGAGGTGCCACACAGATATGCTACTACAACCCAGGGCTGATTCATAGGCTTCGAAATCTACTATCAGCACCTTTGTCAGCCTATTAACAAGACCTGCAAGTCCAAACTATCATGTGCATGGGATCGATGTGCCACGTGGACATGCTACTACGACTCAGAGCCAAACTTTATACTAGAAAACCCTAGAGGAACTTGTGTCACCAGCATATTAAGCATATTGGCAGAACTTGCATGCCTAGACAATTCCATTACATTAGTTAATATCCTAGCATAACCCTCTTACCGATTGTGCGTAGTTGGGTAACCATCAGTGTATTTTTGCAGAAAACCCAAGTAATACATGAGCTCCTAGTCACGTGCATGCTAGAATTGCAGAACATTATGTGTCCGAGCATGTGCATGACTGGCCCAATGTGTGTACAGGTACTATTCGGTGGGATCCTAAGCTCAGGCAACTTAGCACACAAGAGGGGTCCAAACGTCACTCTAAGCCAATTCTTGATTATTCAAGTTATTAAAGTTTGCTGGGTGATTACCGATTGCCATACCTCAAGGTTAACTGTAAGGTGCAGCGGAATGAATGTTGTATTTTCTCAAGATTAGTGATCTTTATTGCTCAAGGTTCCTTTTAGTTCTTAGGGAAGGAGAGAGCCTTCCGTCTTGTAGAGTGTTGTGGTCACGAACAAAGTGAGTGGATATTGTGCGTGCAAGTGAATGAGACTGAGAGAAGGAGAGAGAAGATACGACACCCGAGAGGTTGTAAAACCCTCCTCCGAAGTGCCTGTTGAGCGGGAAGCTCCTGCTGCCTCTTCTGCCAAAAAGTGCTAACTTGGGTTTGCTTATATATTAACTTAGCAAAATTGCCCTACCTACTTTTGTTGGAAAGTCACTTAAAAATAATAAGTGAAAATAACCAATAAATAGGGAAATAGGCTAAATGCACTGGAAAATTCCCTTAACTGATGCTAATGGATTCTGATGGGAATTCCGATGATCATGTTGTGTGCAACCGAAGGATATGCATCTATGCTAAGTGACTGGGCATGCATGGTCTACGAATAGACTCACAAAAGTGCCAAATCACTGCTAATCTAGACTTGAGTGAACTGACTGAACCCTGCTGTGGTGTAGCTTGTCCACGGACACATAGGATTGGGATGTGTCACGTGACATCCCCTCTTTTTCAAAGTGAGGTACTGGTACTGAACTGTATGGCGTCGAGAGAGATCGCCAACAGCATCCGGAATCCTGGAAGGGACTCTTCGCCGGCCCACTCTGATGTGTGGGTCGTGTGGTACTTGAACTTCATAAAGGTCTGCAATGCTTGCTTCTTTGGGCCACGCCGAAAGCGACACAAAGTCTTGTGAATCTCCTTTCTTGTTTCAACTTCGTCTAGAGTCCTGCTTCTTTCGTCTTCAAGAATCTCCATGGCTGAAAATTCCTGAAACCATCTCCAACACAAAACCATGAACATACCCATTCCATGTAAAGTGAAGGAAAAAAATCTTGTCTTCTCTAAAGACTGTGTATGCAATGTCGATGAACATAGAGACGGAGTGGCAACCCGTTCATCAAACACATGCAACCAATGTGATCGATTCTTTTCTGTTTGATCAAAATCAATCAACTGTGGCAAATCACAATGGAAATGCCCATGCTTGGTGCTCATACTATCATGTGATCTTTCGGAAACTCTGTCATGCCAAGGAAGAGACATGGAATGTGACTTCCTGACATACATACTTTTCAGCTTTTCATGAACAATCCGCATACATTCGTGCTCATCCATGAGAGAAACGTGCTCAACATACAATATGTCATGCCTAGTAAAAGGGATCACATAACGATGCTGACTAAAATACAGGAAATCGTCACGAATGAAACACTCGAACAATGCGTGCGTATCAATCAGCGAACACATAATATTTTCTGTGATGGTTCTTTGGACCAAGGCTCGAGAGCCAAGATCGGTTCGTCTTGAATGATCGAATCGTCCTGTGGGGGTTCTTTGGACCTCGACTCGAAAGCCAAGATCGATTCTTGGTGATTGACGGAATCTACAACGAGGTTAGCTTCGCTAGAAAAAGCATCAACTAACACATCATCCTTGTGAACAATCACATCATCTTCATGCAACTCATCATGCTTGTGAGAAATCACATCTTGATCATGCAAATCATCATGCTCGTGAGAAATCACATCTTGATCATGCAAATCGTCATGCTTGTCATTGGCATCCAAATCATCATGCTTAGCAATATCATTCAAATCATCATGCGTATCTTTGTCATCCAAATCATCATGCTTATCATCATGCAAATCATTGTGCTTATCATTGTCAATCAAAACATCATGCAAATGATTGTCAATCAAATCATCATCATGCTTCACACAATCATGCAAATCTTGTATGTCATGCTGTGGAGAATTGATATGGCCATGTTCATGGCATATGGGATTCCGACATTCCCAGAGAGGACACCACCATCTTGGGTGGACAGACACTTACCACTTGACCTCGACACGTCAGATCACTTGCTTACACAAGAGCATCTACATGGACTTAGGGAGAGGATCTTGGATCTCTTCTTGGACAGGTTCATTGCTTGGGTCTACCGACTGGAGTGAGACTTCAGTTCTTTAGACTCTCTTGGAGAGTTTACCTGCAAGATGAGGGAGATCAAGCATCCCGCGTCTACATCCGGAGTCACCCGGAGCTTGGCTTGGATGGTAATGCAATTTCTCTTCTACATCTTGATCATTTGGATTGCTACCTTCAGAGTTGCTTACACTCACCTCGGTAACCTTACAGCAGACTTACCCCCCGACCTGGGCAATAGGCCACTCCGAGCTCATTCACATTGAGAGCCACACCGAGATGTGGTTTGGTGGCATTGTTGGCATGGATTATGTTCTGGTTGACACCGGAGGATTGGAGGCATGAGGTACATGGAACACGGCGCAGACAAATTGGTCTAGCCTTTCCTCTTCTCAGAGGATCTTCACAGTGCAGACTACTCAATCTGGCTTCCCTTCTTCATACAGGATGATCAGGGTGCATATAGCTTGGTATGACCACACCTCTTCTCAAAGGCCCTTCACAGTGCAGATTGTTGAGTCTGGCTTTCCCCTCATCTTGGATTACCCTACCTATTCACAGGACACCATCCGGTGGTGGTCCCTATCGATGACCGTTGCAGCTACGGTAGCTTCTACAATGCAGACTCTTTAATCTGGCTTTCCTTGATTCGAAGGACGTTTACAACGCAAATGTAGCCTGCGCTACATTTTGCCTTCCTGGAGTTTTACACAGCTTAGCCACCTGGCCACACTGGGTTACAGGTTCATGCATTGACAGGCTTCCGATCATTCTCGTAACGGTTCTTAAGCTTCCCCATTTTCTCCAGACGGTTTGACTACAGACACCACAGAACCTATTGGGCAGGACACTTGCACATCTATTGGCACTTCTTTCACAACAAGGAGTTGTTTTCTACACTCAGTTCGGGACCTTCACACAGTATCTTCACCCTGTATTGGCAGACTACAGCAGTTTGGTACACTGTTCGTGACGGCACTTTACCATGGAGATCTCTCGGAGGTTGGTACACCCCAGACTCCTGCTACACTCGCACCTTCAGTGGACATCGCAGCAGACATCTTCATCATTTACCTCGCATCTTCGGCTTCATACGGTTTGTTCAGCATCAGGTGTTGAGAGGGGGTGTTAGATTTACACCACTATGCTACTTCACACAGGTCTAGAACACTTCCTTGTACGTCTCCAGGCTGGCCACCCATAGCATAGGTTGTACCTTGCAAGACTGCCCAAGTTTGGGGCAGGCCGCCCACTTGAGTTGCACGCCCACCTTGGGCACTCATACATATGGGGCCAGAGGGGTACACATCATAGTAACAGGGAATGGCCATTTTCAGGTCTTCATTCCCCGTTCCCATTCCAAGTTCCCGTCTCGAATCCCCGTTCCGTGTTTCAAACGTGAGTACCCGTAACAGGGAATGGCATTTTGTTCCGCGTTCCCGTTCCACGTTCCCGTTCCGGTTTCCCGTTCCTGGTAACTATGGTACACATTTCATTATAATCTGACATTGTACGGGTCTTCTGCTCTAGTAGTCATGGGGGGCTGATCGCCCCCTGTTCCTCATATCAACGTTTGTGTCTACTCTCTCTCTCTCTCTCTCTCTCTCTCTCTCTCTCTTCCACACACGTGCACTCACTTTTATTCTGCGCTTTTACGAGAGGCCAATTGTAACAAACGGGCACCACATGCCAACTGAAAAGAACATAGCTGGAATAGACTTTAGCACTTCAAACACACATACACACACACACATAGAGAGAGAGAGAATCCACACGGTAGACCCAAAGTGGTGGAGTTTCACTTCCAGATTTACTAGCCCCAAAACTATTGCACCCTTTTCGGTTTTTGCATGAAAAAAATCCTTCCATTAGTTGAAAAAACTGCCCAGGCCCCAATGGGCTACAACCTGCCCCTGCTAGACAGGGCTACATCAAAATGTGGGGAGACTCTCCCAATGAAAAGGTAAGATATGTACAATGATGGCTAAATCAGGATATGGGAGGAAACAACTACGTTAGTGGATGAAACTGTAATAGACTTGGACACACCAAGTCGGGAATCTGGCATGACACGAGAAACCACTTAAATTTACTTCACACTTCAATAGATTCGACGCGGCCCGGCGTAGTTCCATGCCAAAGGTATTGGCCCCAAAGTCTGGCGCCCCTTTCAATATTTATTTTTATATTAACAACTCAGCAAAATACAAATTCCACGGGTCCTCTCTGCTCAGTGCTCCCAGGCAAATCTGAGGGGGAAGAGAGGCCATAGTTACAATTTATATGCCCATGGCCTTCTAAAAGCAATACATGAAAAGCTTCAGTCTCAAAAGCATCTAAGGCCCAAAAGCTAGCGCTCTAAGCAGTCAACGCAAATCACAATAATCCGTACACATTGCCACGTTAGCGGCCAGCGCGTTTTGCGGACGCTCATACAATCTACCACGTCAACAATCTTTACGCATTTAAAAATAATGCCTTGTGTCCCCTGGGCCCCATCGGAAAGGAGCACCAAAAGTTAAAACAACTTATACATTTTATGACATACCCCCCCTCTTGAAAGTATTGTAATCGCCCTCGATTACGCCTGCAAGATCAAACATAAGGCATAAACCAATTCAGTAGACACTCACTCTAAGCACTGATGCACTAGACGACACAAATCTAGCACTTGCACAAAGACGACAGTCACTGAACATCCACAACACATTCAAATCAAATCACATAAAGTCCATCGAGATCTTGGACCATGATCTCAATGGACTTTATGTGATTTGATTTGAATGTCAGCAAGGTGTTTAGCAATCGCACCTAGATCCACGTCCGATCTCCTTGATGTCGGAGTGACTAATTCTGATTGCTATCATGTCCATCTCATATGAAATCTGAAGACCAAAATGTTGCAGTCATTTCGTCTTTCAAACATGCACTCAGACACGACTCACATGAGAGAGCACACGTAAATCAAAATACGTAAATCAAAATCATTTCGGGAATTCCCATGTTGAATTACTTTCATAAAGTCATACAGCAGAATACTGTCAACCCATCAGTATCCCTGAAATCCAAAAGAAAATCAATGACTTTATTCCATCTAGGTAACCTGTGACAAGAGGGCATGGTGCACAGTGCTGTTGGGAGCAGGGCAGCCCTAGGGTTGCAGACCCCACCTGGCCTTCTGGGCCTATATAGGTGTGGGCAAGGGCACAATTAGAGGGCATGGTGCACAGTGTTGTTGAGAGCAAGGTGCCTCTTGTGGGCAGCCCTAGGATTGCAGACGGGTACTCAGGAGGGCATCTTGCCCAACGTTTTTCCCTCAACCCAGTGTTTTTCCTTTCCCAGCCGGAGGGCAGCACTCAGCCCCAGCGTTTTTGGTGGGCAGCACGTGCAATGCATGGTCATCCTCCTACGGTGCATCATCTCCTCAAGGCGGCCTCTCACATGCCTTGTGATCATGCAGTGGCAGGTTTCCTCGACCAAGATCTAGATCCGCATCTAGATCTAGCCAGGAGGAGATGCACCAAATCTATGCTCTCAGAGCATGTTGGGGGTGATGCACATGTCGAGGCTGTGTTAGTGGTCTTGTGTGCAAAAGCAATTGGCAATGTCAGTAGCAGTCGCAATCACAGTCGCAGTTGTGTGCACCTCGGGTCTATCGATTGGGCATGTCAGTTCTATGCCGGACCACCCTTGGTCACTTGTATGAGCAGCTTGTTATCAGCATGGAGAGCCTTTCCCAGATCTCTCTCTCTCTCTCTCTCTCTCTCTCTCTCTCATCATCCGTCTCTTTCTACCTCAATGTTCTCTCTTCTCCACATGTGTCTTGTTCATGTGTTTGGCATTGCAGGTGTTCTAGATCGGAGTCGAGGTGCCCACCGGATCACGAGCCAGTTCTTGTCTTCATTGCATCTTCCGCTGCCACCCTTGACACTCAGCCGCGTGTACAATAGCATGGCTGTCCCAATCCTATCCGAGGAATCCTCAAGTATGTTGGTAGTCTCCCCCAATGCACCATTGGTCAACATGAGGCAAAGACTCTACAATATGTGACCAAACCTCAGCCCGTACACTCGCATGGTTTGGCACATAGATGTTCAAGAAGCCCATAACGCTACCTTGAATCTGCACAGTGACTCACTGGGCCTTGCCTGAGTCCGCAATAGTCATACATACACCTCCCTGAATGGCTCCAAGCCCAAAACAAGCTGACCAAAATGTCTCATAACACCATGCAAGATCTATCCACAATGCCAAATACAGCTCTCACAAAGGTGATGCTCCTGCACCATAAGAATATCTATCGAGCCATCCACAAGGCATCTCTGAAGCTCCTATCTCAGTCAACCCCTCTAACGTAGAAATTTGGATCCAGCAAGCCCTTGCACATTCCATGAGACAATCCTCATGGGGTCACTGAGAGAAAATTGATGCTGCCACATCAGACAACCTCGCAATCTTTGAGGCCGGCTTGGGTTGGGAATAATTCGCATACGAACGACCTCAAGAAAGAAGCGTCTAAAGTAACTATCTCACCCATGCCCAAATCGAGCGTGTAGTCCGTAGGGCCACATCCTCTGTCCAGGTATCCTCATGTACATATACAATGGTTTTCCTGCATTGGTTTGTTGTTATTGGTATAATTCAAGGTTTTTTTCACTGCCAGTTTTGGTCTATCCTATGATGCCTCGACTTAGGTAAGAAAACTTAAAAGGGCAGTTCTCTAGGCCGTTGGTCCACCAGAAAGTGCGATCTGAAATGGCAAGTGTATCACAGAAGAACGCCCTCACATGCCATGCACAGATACAATGCCTATAATTGCATAAGAGAAATCTCTCTCTCTCTCTCTCTCTCTCTCTCTCTCTCTCTCTCTCTCTCTCTCTGTGTGTGTGTGTGTGTGTGTGTGTGTGTGTGTGTGTGTGTGTGTGTGTGTGTGAGAGAGAGAGAGAGAGAGAGAGAGAGAGAGAGAACGAACCGGGAGGATGCGTAGAGAGATTGTTGACAGCTTTAGAGGCGGCTTCAAAGCGAGAAGCAGCAGTGCGGATATTCGTGATGCTGTCCTGCAACAGAGACACCTCAGAGTCCACCTGCTCCTTCACCTGACGGATCTGCTCCAGGCTCAGCTTCTCTATTTGCTCCATCACTCCGCGAGCCTGCTGCTGTTGCTGCTCCGAGGACGCCATTTCTTCTGTTCTTGCTAGACGAGCAACTAGCTTATTGAAATTTTCACCAGTGGTAAGTGAAATTGTGCAAAAATTGAGAGAGAGGACTGGCTCCTACTCCTAGTTTCTCAGATTCCTTCGACAAGAGGCTCACCTCCTAGGCTCCTAACTCGAGATGCCTACCCTTTAATAGGGAAACTAGCGATTCGATCACACGACCGTCCGCATTTTAGCTCTCGTGCAGACCTCGTAACCAGGCGAGCCAACATGCACGGCTGTAAACAACAGCGCTCGTTTTTATTAAAAAAAACCAGTTGACCCCCGCCTCGCTACCTGCTTCGTTCGATGCTGGCCCTCGTCCTCCTGGACGTTGCCTACGCCCTCCTGCAATCTGCACCCTCGCCCTCCTGCAGTCTGCCTCGCCTTATCTCCCTCGCCGAGCCTATCTACTTCTCGTTTGATTGCCAGCGCGCATCTTCACTGATTCTCAATAATAGCACAATAACAATGATTGGATACCCCCTACTAGCGTCTTTAGAAGGCCAAAACTATTGGGCCATGATTACTTCTTTGGGAACAATTGGCAATTGAATATGCTCCAATGGAAGAGCAATGCACCTCTATTTGGTGTTGAAAATTGATCCAAAAGCACGTATACAAGTTATCAATCACCCAAACCTCACAATAGATGAAAATCAAAAGTAAGTAGAAGTTCGTAACAATAAAAGAATTATTGATATGGGTTCAAAAGATCATGATCAATGCATTACGTGCTTGCAAGCTTGTGCTTGGAAAAAAAACGTACATAGGTATAGCAGGGAAGAGGCATCGTCCTCACCCAATCATTACATAAACCATAGGGACGTGCCCTTACCTTGTATGCTTGTTTTCTCCCGATGTTGAAGGATTACGATACACTTCTCCTCCAGTGTTGAAGGGTCATGTTTGCTTTCTCCTCCAGTATAGGAGTAATGCATTACCTTGAAGTTTTCTGAAATAGTAGCATCATGGTGCATCCCACAAGCACCCACAAGAGTGACAAGTGTTGGAAATAGGGTTGCAAGGAAACGCACATAACTTGGAGAAGACAAAGAAGCTCAAGGCACACAATAAAGAGAATGTATTGCTTAGTGCACAATGAAACATAAGATAGCCCTAGAGTGATGGGCATACATATAATGCAAGGGGAAAAAACCTCCAAGTGAGGGAAAAAATGCATCCTTGATGACCATATCATGGGTTGCCATGCCCTATTTTGATTGTGCTAGCACTAGCTTATCAAGAGAGCTCGCGATACACTCATCTTCATCTTCTCCACACATCACCTACACCACTCGTCTTTATGAAACTCTTGCATCTCCATAATCTTGTAGCTACAACATCCACACCTTTTGCTACTTTCTTCTCGTCACAAGAAGCCCAATGTGTCACTTACTATAAAAAAATCTAATATCTAACTAACCCAAATGATTTTCTCATATTTAAATGATCATTTTTTGTGGGAGAAAAAATGGGAACAAGAGTTAGAATATAGACATGTGCTTATGGATCTATCTCGACACGGGGCCAAAGTCAATGGGTCCAAATGAGAGATGGTTTGTCAAAGAGTAATGCTAGCTAATGGAGCTTGAAAGACCTTAGGGTTAGCTTCATTAAAGACCTCCAAAGGTTAGTGTTAAAAGTCCTTCATCCTAGGACCTTAGGCAAGCTAGGACTGTGCTTGAGGTGGGAACCTAGTCCAAGCTTGAGGTGTTTGTCGTGCTTGCTAACTAAGGTGCTTGAGGTGCTTCATGACTAAGGTGCTAGAGGGGATTAAGGTGTTCCAAAAATTCAAAGCAAGGCCTACAAAGGGGGAGTGGACACTCAAGCCCATCCCCTACTCTCATGGCTCGCCCCCTTCATCCAAAGGGCACCCCTTGCTCAAAGAGACACATGTCAAGCCCCTAGCTAGGTTGTCCTCATGGTGTGCCTAAAGCCTACCGGTTGACCCTTAAAGGGGTCCAATAAGATTCTAGCTAATTACATTAATTGTTTAAGCATTTATCAAGTCCTCTCTCTCAAAGGGGAAAGGAGGACACTTGTCCAAAGGCTACCTCTATTGCTAGTTGTGACTAGGGCTTGTGATTGGTTGGGCTTGAGAGATCCAATGAGCCACAAGCATGAACTAGAAGAGGGGGTCGACCATGTAAGTAGAGGGTTAGCTTGGGGGGTATACTCTCCCTCTCTCTCTCTCTCTCTCTCTCTCTCTCTCTCTCACACACACACACACACACACACACACACACACACACACACACACATACACACACACACATTGTGTGAAGTGTCAAATGCAAGAACTCCATCTCCTTCTCCAAGCTTGTTGAGAAGTTGAAAGCTTACACCAATACTCTTGGCTATGGAATGCAAATCCAACCAAGAGCCATGCTTCAATGCTTAAGCTTGCCATCTTCTCCATCTTCATTATTACTATGCTATTATTATATGCTAAGCAAGAATAGTGATGATAAGTGAGGAACTATTTCTTTCTCATATGAATGTTTCTTCTTCCTCTTCCCTACCCTCATTCCCTACTAGCTCTCTCCACCTTTGACGGTATTTGAGGTCTTGGGACTGAGGCCGAGATGCTTTCATTTAGCTAAGTTACGGGCATAATTGCAGTGCATGAAGCTCTCTATCTTCATTGCACCATCAAGGTCTTAGGAACACAAAGCTTGTATTGCATCAAGTCTCTCATTATGGGAGAAATTATAATACAAAAGCCTTTTGGGGGGAGGATCGGCTCCACATAAATCCGGTCCTCAATTGTTGTCGAGTTCTCTAATTCTCTCTCTTGCAAAAGTATTGTTCATGCCAAGCTAATTAAGTATAATGGTTATGTTGCTACCGCTAATTAAGTTCACCCTCTATGTTCTCAAAGTAGTCTCATAAAAATGCTCACTCTAGTTCTCTTAATTTCGCTATTCACAAAGTTTATAGGCCATATCCTTTACATTGATATTAGAGCTATTGGTTTCTCTTTTCTTGCTTAAGAAGAGAGGTCCTTATGTTTTCCATGAAAGGTTAGACATGTTCATTTGAATAGGGTAAGTGGGACAGGGATCTATTATCTTGGTTGAAAAGGACTTAGTTTGAGGTACACCATTGGGAACTATAGTCAGAATAATGAAGTCTTTTGGGGTTTTCCTTTGGTTTAACCATTACTGAGCTACTAGCAAGCTCAACAGGAACCATAATCGATCAATCAATGTTAGACCCTCTCCACTAGTCTTTGCAATCAACAGTCTCTAAACCACGAGTGTGGCTGCTTGAGAACTAATTTTCAAAGGTAAAGAAGAGTAACGACTAAGGTTTTTGAGGGCACCAAAGCACAAAGTAATTTATACATAAGTTTGATTAGCATGGCTGACAATAACCAAGAGAGTAGAATGAATACTGACAACTTTGATTTTGCACATGAAGGTGCTATGATGATGCCCCCATATTTGTTAATTATCTTGTTACTAGGTTGCAACAAGCTATGGGCAACACTGCTTTGCAAGACGAAGTTACTTAACAACTTCGTGCTTATGGGATTTCCCTTCCTCTCCAAGAGGAGAGAGAGCTTAGGAGGCCTCTTGATGAGACTCCCACAAGAATACTCTCTCCCATAAGAGAGGAGGAATCCAAAGAACGAGAAATATGTAAATTATTAAGTTCCTCTAAAGATGTGGCTCCACAAAGACCGAGGTCTAGATGATCGCCAACTCCTCCCAAGAGGAAACGGTCAACCCGTAGTCCTTCTCCTCGTGACTCCGAAAGGGAAGAGAGGAAACAAAGGAAGAAAAAGGCAAGAAAGAGGTCACCCTCTTCTCCTTCTTCTTCGCCTTCCTCATCTTTCAATGAAAGCAACAGCTATTCTCCTAGAGACTACAAGAGGAGAGGACATCGCAAATCCTACCCTGCGTAGAGAAGGTCCCAAAAGCTTAAGAAGTTCAAGGAGGGAGGAAAGAGTATCTCTTTTCTTACTTATGATGGCACCTTTGGTGCTACTGACAAAGTATTGACCTTCATCAAACAATTCGACGTGGCTTTTGGAGACGAAGGCTTCACAAAGTCCTCCAAGCTACGTCATGTAGCTATGCACTTCTATAAATCTACTCGTCAATGGTGGGCTAGCCTTCGTGGCAACGGCAAAGCCCCAAAGACATGGAAAACTCTATGACTCTCCATCATGAAGCAATTCCTTGTAAGCAATGCAAAGGACAGAGTGCTTACTGAATGGCGGAGTTTGAAGCTGCTCTCCAACGAGTCTATCCACAAATGTGTGGACAAGTTTTGGGATTTACATCTCAAAGCTATTGTCTTTCAAAAGATAGATTTTGCCGAGAAAAAGCAACAATTATGTGCGGGATTACCTGAAGAAATGGCCAAGTATGTCAACTCCCAATGGCTTGGTTCTATCACTGAAGTAATCCACCACACTGTGGTTGCTTCGTGCATCAATTTCCAACAAGGAGCTAAAAGGAATGCCAAGCCCATGGAAAACAAAGATGAAATGATACAAAGGGGAAGAACAATGCCCAAAACTCTTCCCAAGGCAATTTCAACAACAACAACAATCGGTCAAAGGAGAAGGGAGTTTACAAAGGTAAAAATAAACTCTCTCTTGAAGAGCTAGAATCTTTTTGTAAGGACCACAAATGCTTTAGGTGTGGGGAGCAAGGACATGGCTATTGTTCTTGCCCCAAAAGAAATGCCCACAATGTGACTCCTAGAGCTTCCATAATTGAAGCTCCAAAAGAGGATGCTCATTGCAAAGGATCACCTCTCTCCTTACGCTTGCTGAAACTTAAGGGAGCATGATACCTTCATCTTATATGACCCTGGCTCTACTCACAATTTTATATCAAAGGAGTTGGCTTCATGAGATGGGAGATGTTGTTGTAGCCGATGGAGCCTTCAAGGGGCAAGAAGCCGCAGTTACTCCCTTGATTTGGAATTTAGGCTGCATGTCAAGGCTATGTTGACAAACAAGGTTTCTTCATCTCTCCTCTCAAACATGAAGATGTCATCCTAGGGGCACCATGGTTTGATCATATGGCTGTTAATGTAAAGTTCCTTGAAAGAAGCTTATATTTCAAGTACAGGGAAAAGAACATGTACATAGATGCTAATAAACCTGGTTGTACCATACCCCTTTTAAATTCTCCTACTTTTGACAATCATGAAAACTTCAGTTTTTGCTTACATGATTTTTGTCAAACAATCCATAAAAGGTCCTAATGTTTTATTAAATGAAGATGGTAGGAATCAAGAAGAGTTAGACTTGTCTAATTTTCTAAATGGATTCCAAGATGGTTTTATCGATGATATCCCTATGGACTTACCTCCAAAACGAGGGGATGATGACCATCGAATTGAGCTCCTACCAAGAAGCTCACCGCCTAACAAGCCTCCTTATCGAGTTTCCCAAGCTCAACATGAGGAGATCATGAGGCAAGTAACAAGAATTGGTAGACAAAGGGATGTGAGGCCTAGCTCCTCTCCCTTTTGTTCTTAGTCCTTTTAGTACAAAAGAAATATGTTACATACCGCATGTGTGTGGACTATCAAGCGCTAAACCATATCACTATCAAAAACAGACTTTTCGTACCATGGGTAGAAGATATGTTTGATAAGCTACAAGGTTTGACCTACTTCAGTAGGATTGACCTAGAAGTGGCTATCATCAAATAAGGATAGTGAATGAAGGTATCGTAAAGACCACGTTCAGTACAACGTTTGGTCTTTATGAATATCTTGTCATGCCTTTTGGTTTGACAAATGCTCCAGCCACATTCAATTGCTTAATGGAGAAAATCTTTAGACCCTACCGCAAATTCACTAGAGTGTTCTTTGATGATATCATCGTCTACTCCAAGTCCTTGGAGGAGCACAAGCAACATCTCCAAGTGATTTTTCAAGCTTTGAGGGAGAACAAGCTTTTTATCAATCCAAATAAGTATGAATTATTCTTCAAGAGATTCAATACTTAGGTCATATTATCTGTCTAGATGGTATCCATATGGATCCATCTAAGTTAGAGGTAATAAAGGCATGGCCTAATCCAAGGAATCTACACGAGCTACAAAGTTTTACTGGTATGTGTTCATACTATAGACGCTTCATAACAAAATTCTCTCAAATAGCATGACCATTACATGACTTAACAAAGAAGAACGTTAAGTACTCATGGAGTGCTAAAGAGCAAAATGCTTTTGACAAGCTCAAAGAGAAGCTTACCTCCCAACCAATGCTTATGTTTCCGGACCTCTCAAAGCCATTTGAGGTCCAATGTGATGCTTGTGATGATTGCCTTGGAGCAGTCTTGCTTCAAGAAGGGCATGCGATAGCATATGAGAGTCGAAGGGTCAATACCGATGAACGGATCTTGGCCATATATGAAAAAGAGCTTTTAGTTGTTCTACATGTCCTAGACACATGGAAGCACTATCTATTGGGGACTCCATTTATTTTGCAAATGAACCACCAAAGTCTCAAGTACTTCATGACACAAACCAAGCTTTCCGACAAAGTCTCAAGAATTTCATGATGCAAACCAAGCTTTTCGACAAACAAATGAGGTGGGAAAATTTTCTTTTGCAATTTTATTTCCATATTGCTCACATTGCTAGGAAGCATAATCAAATGGCCAATGCACTTTCACGACAACCAAGAGTCAATGCGGTGTCTATAGCAACTCACAATTATCTATCTTTTATGATAGATGAGTATGCTACTGACCCTGACTTTAAAGACATAATGTCGGTCCTTGCATTATGGAAGAAAGAAGAACCATTTACCTTTCAAGATAGTTATCTTCTCCAAGGCAATAGGCTATGTGCTACCCACTCCCTTCGTGAAAGTCGTGTATGAATCCCATGCTCCTCCCTATGCGGGGCATAGAGGCATTCAACCTACTCTTCGAGGAGTAGAGACCTACTTCTATTGGCCTACCATGAAAGTAGACATACAAGAGTATGTTTCAAAATGTGTGGTATGCCAAAAGACCAAGTATGATAGAGGGAAGCAACCTGGGTTACTCCAATCATTGCCAATCCCTAATTCACCATGGGAGAGTATATCCATGGATTTTATGTTTAGATTATCCAAGTCTATCCATGGGAATACAGAAATATGGACAATAGTCGATAGGTTTAGCAAGCAAGCACACTTTATTCCTGTCAAAAAGACTATTAAGGCACACCAAATGCCAACACTCTTCATATCTCAAATTTTCAAACACCATGGATTGCCAACATCCATCGTGTCGGATAGAGATCCTAGAATGACCATTAATTTTTGGAAAGGTCTCTTTGAAAATCTAGGTACAAGATTGAATTTCCCTTCGGCCTATCACCCAACACAAACAGATGGCCAAAGTGAGATAGCCAATCTTACAATTCTGGATCTACTAAAGACTTATGTTACAAAAGTAGATGAGCGCTCACAATGGGAGAAGTACTTATCCCTTGTAGAGTATGCATACAATAATACTGTCCATACTACTACTAGAAAGGCACCTTTTGAGATCATAGAGGGAAGACCTAAAAGTCCCTTGCTACTTAAAGTACATGGGAAGATCTTCGTTTTGCTGATGAGGATAGCCGTGACCTACAAGAATCTTTCCAAAAGATCAAGGAAGCTATATCCATCTCTCAACAAAGGCAAAAGGCTATTGTTGATAAGAACAGAAGGGCCTTAACGTTAAAAAAAAAATGATGGGGTCTTACGCAACTTTCCCAAGGCTCGATTAAGGCAAACGACATGTTAAAATCCTACAAGCCACCAAAAGTATTATGCTAAACTAGCAAAAGATGCTATGGTCCTTTTCAAATCTTGAAGACAATGGCTGATAAACTCAAGTTGCCCAGCCATTGACTCATACACAATGCTTTTCGTGCGAGCCTACTTAAGCCCTACAAAGGAGAGCCACCAAGAGAACCAATTATTGAACAAACCCCCGAAATCGAAGACCAAAAAGAGGTGCTACAACCCAAAGCTATCCTTCGGCATGAGGAGAAGGTACTACAACATGGTAAGATTATCCGACAGTATCTTATTAAGTTCAAAAATTATCCTTTTGAAGATGTTAGATGGATGCAAGGAATACAACTTAAGGATAGTATGAACTGTTGGAATTAGGGTTGCAGGAAAGCACACACAGCTTGGAGAAGACGAAGGAAGCTCAAGGCACACAACAAAGAGTGAATTATTTAGTGTGCAATGGGAAGATAGATAGTGTTACCATATACATGTGGTAGTGATGTGTGTGAACACACTAGGACGCCGAGGCATTTTTTCCCTCTTTAGGAGGTTTTTTCCCCCGAGCATTGTATATACTCCCATCACTCTAGGGCTATCAATCTTTCCATTGCACACTAATTAACACACTCTCTATTGTGTGCCTTGAGCTTCCTTCATCTTCTCCAAGCTGTGTGCGTTTCCTTGCAACCCTAATTCCAACAATTGGTATCAGAGCAGGTTATGTCCTCCCGGGCTTAGTTGCAGCTGCTCCAGCACACGCCTGCTCACTTTCTTTGATTACAGTGAGGTTTGGCGAGCGTTCGCAGGTCTACTCAGATTTTTGATTCGGGCTCATTTCGGCCTCTGTTTCCACTACAGGCAGGTCTGCACAGACAATTTTGTCACTTTGTGCAAAATTTCTGTCAGTGCCAATTTCTGCATAACAGGTGCCTTGCAGTCTTCATGGTTTGTGCTATATAGCACGTGTTGTTCCCGCTCCATTTCTTCTATTTTCGGGCAGTTTTCACATCAGGTGCAACATTTACCATGGCGGACAACAACACAGATGTGTTCAAGATGTTTGCTACTGAGGACAGGTTGGATGGGGACAATTACCCTATGTGGGCTTACATGATGGAACATGTTCTTGTGTCAAAGGGCGTCTGGAATATTGTGCAAGGCATTGATGTACATCCTGGTTCTGAGTATGTAGGCTATGTTGAGGATGTTGCAGGTCTTGCTGCAAGGATTGCTGCTATTAGAGTTATTTTTCCTACGACAGAACAAGCTCGTTGGGATGTAAAGGATGCGCAGGCTCATGCATTGATTGTGTGATCTATGAAGCGCACCATTGTTCCTCACATCCGTTCAGCAAAATTTGCAAAACAGGCTTGGGATATTCTAGCAGGTCTTTATGCAAGCCGCAATAAGGCTAAAATTGCTTTGTTACGTAAAGAGCTGGAGTTGAAGATTATGCATGAGGAAGATGATATGGACATTTTCCTTGCTAGTGTCAAGGATATCAATGAGCAAATTATTTCTGCAGGTGAAGTCATTCCAGACAGTTCCCTTGTGCAGACTATTCTTGATGCCTTACCAGATTCTTACCAGACTTTTGCTAGTACTTGGAGACTTATGACCCAAGGAAATGTAGAAGTTGTCAAGTTTGATGCATTATGCACATTGTTGTTGCAAGAGTCACTTTCCAGAAAAAACAGGACTAGACAGCGTGCAGTTGAACATGCTTTTATTGCTCTCAAAGAAAGGGTGGTAACAGTAATGTAGCCACTTCTTATGGTTCTGTTGCGAGTGGCAAAACTTCTGTTCCTAATGCTTTTGTTAGCAGCAATTCTTTTGGAAATTCTGGTGAAAAGGGCAAAAAGAAGATGTGTTGCCATTATTGTAAAGCTAATGATCACTTGATCAAGCAGTGTCCTAAGTTGAAGGCCAAAGAGGCTAAGAAGAAAGAGGGTGATTCCACTGCAAATGCTAGTTCCACTACAACTGCAGCCATTGTTGAGTCTTCTGTAAAAGGAGACTGTGATGCTGATGTTGATGCAGAATGGGCTTTTAGTGCAGAGTGCACTTACAATCCTGCTGTCCATGATGCATGCTTGTCAGTTTGCTGCAGATTCATATGTGTGCTATTTCGACAGTGGTGCTACAAAGCACATTACCTCACATCATGAATTGTTCACCTCTCTCGAGTCTATCCCTCATGGGAATTTAGTCACTTGTGCCAACAATGCCACTTATCCGGTTCAGGGAGTTGGAAAGATTGTGCTTCAATACAATGGCAGTTCCTTCACACTTGTAGATGCACTTTATGTACCTGGGATCAAGAAGAATCCCTTCTATAACCGCACTTGCTAGACGTGGACTTGTTGTCAAATTTGTGGATGACAGATGTATTGTTCATGATCTCAGTTTTGGTGATGAAATTGTTGCATTTGGCCTTTTGTGCCGTGGGCTAAATAAGATCACTTTGTATGACAAGTGTGGACAAAATTTTGCAAATGCTGTTGCAGATTCAAGGGCTATTTCAGATGCAAAACTTTGGCATGCACGTTTTGGTCATTTGAATTTTGCAAGTTTGCTGCCTTTGCAGAAATCTGATATGGTTGCTTCTTTGCCACCTCTTGAAGCACATGTCAAACATGTTTGTGAAGGTTGTATTTTGGGTAAGATGCAGCGTTCTAAGTTTCCAAAGGATGGTTCACTTCGGGCCACATGCAGGTTGTAGCTTGTGCATAGTGATGTTTGTGGGCCCATGCAAACTCCTTCCTTGAGCGATTACCTTTACTTCGTGACTTTCATTGATGATTACTCCAGGCATGCATGGGTATTTCCGCTTAAAGCGAAGTCCGAAGTTTTTATGTGCTTCAAACAATTTTTGGCTATGGCTGAAAATGTCTCGAAATGTACTATGGGCACCCTCCGTTCCGATCGAGGGGGGGAGTATATGTCTCATGAATTCAATGCATTTCTGGCTAGTCGTGGGATAAAACACCAATGTACAGTGCCTTATACACCTCAGCAAAATGGTGTTGCTGGGAGGAAAAACAGGTCACTTACGGAAATGGCACGATGTATGGTCAAAAGTCAAGCTTTGCCGCATTCTTTTTGGCTTGAGACCATCATGTGTGCCACTTATGTACTAAACAGGTGTCCTATGAAAGCTTTGCAGTCTATTACTCCATACGAAGCATGGCATGATAGAAAGCCTTCTATTGAGCACATGCGTGTTTTTTGGCTATTTGGCATATGCTTTGGTGCCACAAACACAGCACAGAAAATTGGATGATAAGGCTGTCAAATGTATTTTTGTTGGTTATAGTGCTACAAGCAAAGGTTACAGGTTGTATCATCCGCAAACAAAACGTATTCTGGTTTCACGAGATGTAGTGTTTGTGGAAGATTCTGTTCATCCCTTGCTGTCATGTACTAGAGACAGTAATGTAGGCTCACATGACATTTATGAAACTTTGTTGCCTCTTTTCAGTGGTGAAAATACGAATGTAAGTTCCAGGAGGCAAATGTACAGCCTATGGGGGTTTTCAAAAATCTTACAGATCAGCCTATTACTGATGCAGATGTACATGATGTACTTGATGAGGAAAGGGCTGAAAATGAGCAGGCTAGAGGTATGCCAAAATGGCTGGTGCACACTTTGCGTGAGAGTAAATTGGATGCACCTTTGTCTAGTCGTACTCGTTCAGGCTCTCACCATGCATCTCATGCATCAGATTGTTATGCTTTGGATGTGTCTAGCTTACATGATGTTGAGGAGCCTCTGTCTTTTGATGTAGCACAGAATTCAAAAAATTGATGGCTGCCATGCAATCAGAATATGATGCACTTATAGAAAATGACACATGGACTTTATGTGATTTGCCTCCTGGAAAAAAGCAACCAAATTCTCTTGTGCATGTTGGACCTCTTTGGTCATAACTGGTGGGTAGACAACCTCTTGGGTTGCCGGCAAGTGAGAAGTTGATTCTGGTAACATGTTGTAAATTAATTGTGTGAGATTTTCCACTTGCGTAGCCAATATTTGGACCCGTACAGCTAGCTTGCGAAATCGGGCATCAAAAGTTTGCCAGTCCTGTCCAGTGACAAACTCCCTGGCATCCAGCAAGTTACTATCATCCTCTAGAATATCAAACACACTCTGAGGAGGAGGTGTAGATTCTTGCGAAGAGAGAGATAGACTGCCGGGGTATGCATTATCTGTTCCCGTTGTCACGTGGTTACCCTCCGTGAGAGTATCTAACCACGCGACATCCACAGGTGGAGCAGACTCCAGGTATTCAAAGTCAAACATATGTTGATCATCAATTTTCGTACTCATGGTGAAAACATGTTATGTGAACAAAAGAGAAAACAATACCTTGGAGTACAGAAAAACTTGTAGCCGTACCGAACATAGGAACTTGTAGCAGAGGCCGGTAATTAGCCGTGCTAATTCCGCTTGCGGTCGTAAAGAAGGTGAATTACAAGCCGCGGTAGAATTCATGAAGAGTTGAAATTGCCGAGGAACTTCAAATCGCCGACAAAATTGAAGGTGTCAAGAATTTGAGCTTCCCAAATAACTTGCTTGCATCATATGCAGTCCGGCAAGTTGCAAGTCGTCGAATGGAGACGTGATGAATGATCATGCAAACTTTCACCGGCAAATTTGGATCCTTAATTTTTGGTTTTCAAAACCTGCAGAGCTTTGAAAAATGGCCAAAATTTGCAGACTTGCCAAACCGTGTATGCCAGGAGGTAATTGTGTATGCCGAGCGGTCGTATGTCACTTGTATGGGTGTACGCCGGGGTGGGCATGCACCCTATCTTAAAGAATTTTCCCAAGGCCAAAGGCCTTAGGGCACTATAGTGTGAAATGCAAGCAATTCTTGGCGATGGCGCGTGCCACAGAGCCGCCGAGAGAGACCAAGGGAGAAGGGGCTCGATGTGTCGCTCGGGTGCGCCCGCCACAGGGTCGGGTTATCTCCGGCTCTGCCTCGCACTCCCATAGAGCTCCAAAGCTCTGGGTTTCGAGAAAGTCGACCCTCAACTCCCTCGCCTCAAGAGGCTCTACCCACAGTTCTTCTTCTCCGGCTTAGAGCAACAACACATGAGCCAGCAGACCTCAGCTTCTCCTTGCCCACCTAGTAGAGCTCTTCTCCACGCCTTTTCTTGGTGCACGCACATGCAAAACATTCAAAAGATGAGGTCCATGAACCCTTGGTCCAGATTATCCCTAGCTCTGATACCAGTATAATGCCCTCGGAACTACCGTGTATGAATCCTCCGACCAACCTCCCTTTTATAGCCTCCTGGCCCTAGGATCCCTTCTCCATTGGGCACCCGGCCCTTGGCCTGCAGGTCCTTGACCTCCAGGGTGGCCCTTGGCCTGACAATATTCCAGACGCCCTTTGACACAAGAACATGCCGCATCATGTAAGCCCACATAGGGTAATTGTCCCCATCCAATCTGTCCTTAGCAGCAAACATCTTGAACACATCTGTGTTATTGTCAGCCATGGTAAATGGTACACCTAATGTTAAAACTGCCCAAAAAGAGGAGAAATGAACGTGATATATATCACACACTGTAGAAGACTGTAAGGACCTGTTATGTAGAAAATGACACTGACAAAAATTCTACACAAAATGACGAAATAGCCTGTGTAGTTCTACCTGTAGTGGAAACGGAGGCCGAAATGAGCCCAAATCAAAAGTCTGGGCAAACTAAGCTCTACGAGCTCACCCAAAAATTTTGTCGATCTGCGAACGCTCGCCAAAGCTCACTGAAATCGGAGAAAGTGAGCAAGCATATGCTGGAGCTGCTGGCGACTAAGCCCGAGAGGATGCAACCCGCTCTGATACCAATCGTTGGAACTAGGGTTGCAGGAAAACACACACAGCTTGGAGAAGACGAAGGAAGATCAAGGCACACAACAAAGAGCGAATTACTTAGTGTGCAATGGAAAGATAGATATCCCTAGAGTGATGGGGTATATACAATGCACGAGGGGAAAAAACCCCTAAAGAGGGAAAAAATGCCCCGGTGGTCCTAAGCGTATTCACACACATCACTACCACATGTATATGGTAACATGAACCTTGTCAATGCTTACAATGCTACATTAGAGTAAGCAAATTTAAATGTTTCCTTTAAATGATCAACGGTTTTTTCTTATAAGACTAATTTTCTTTTTATTGTGCACAAATTGAAGTAGTATGCATGCTTAGAATCATGTTTGTGTTGATGACATCTCTCAAACACCAAGTAGAAATTGTCACTTTACTCTGGAACTATGATATGGACTAAAGAGCAGACATGCTTGCGGAAGCTAAGTCTCCCAAGCCCCAAATGGATTATTCATCCATCTTGGAATGATGACGTAGGGTAAAAAGGGATCCTCTACCCTCTAAGAAACATAGACTAATGACTAAGGCTTTATCTCCTCTACCTCATAGTCGAGGACGACTATGATTTCAAGATAGAGGTAATGTCATAAAATCTAATATCTAACTAAATCAAATGATTTTTACACATTACACGGATCATTTAATGTGGGAGAATAAACGGGAACAAGAGTTTTAATATAGACATGTGCTTATGGATCTATCTCGACATGGTGCCAAAGTCAATGGGTCCAAATGGGAGATGGTATGTCAAAGAGTCATGCTAGCTAATGGAGCTTGAAATGCCTTAGGGTTAGCTTCATTAAAGACCTCCAAAGGTTAGTGTTAAAAGTCCTTAGACCTAGGAACTTAGGCAAGCTAGGGTTGTGCTTGAGGTGGGAACACGGCCCAAGCTTGAGGTGCTTGTTGATTGACTAAGGTGCTTGATGACTAAGGTGCTAGAGGGGATTAAGGTGTTCCAAAAAGTCAAAGCAAGGCCTACAAAGGAGGGGGCGAGCCATGCCTATTGGTTGACCCTTAAAGGGGTCCAATAAGATTTTAGCTAATTAAATAAATTGTTTAAGCATTTATCAAATCCTCTCTCTCAAAGCCGAAAGGAGGACACTTGTTCAAAGGCTACCTCTATTGCTAGTTGTGACCAGGGCTTGTGATTGGCTAGGCTTGAGAGAGCCAATGAAAGGAGATTGTTATGTTGATGTTGATGCGGAATGGACTTTTAGTGCAGAGTGCACTTATGATCCTTCTGTCCATGATGCATGTATGTCAGTTACTGCAGATGCTCACGTGTGGTACTTTGACAGTGGTGCTACAAAGCGCATTACCTCTCAAAATGACTTATTTTCCTCTCTCAAGAATGTCCCTCATGGGAATATAGTCACTTGTGCAAACAATGCCTCTTATCTTATCAAGGGAGTTGGAAAGATTGTGCTAACTGTTGTGTATGACAGTTATTTCACACTTGTTGATTCACTTTATGTACCTGGGATCAAGAAGAATCTTTTGTCTATATCTGCACTTGCTAGACTTGGCCTTGTTGTGAAATTTGTGGATGAAAAATGTATAGTTCATGATCTCAATTTTGGTGATGAGATTGTTGCATCATGCATTTTATGTCGTGGGTAGTATAAGCTCACTTTGTATAACAAGTGTGGGCAAAATTTTGCAAATACACTTGTAGATTCTAAGGCTATTTCAGATGCAAAACTTTGGCATGCACGTTTTGGGCATCTGAATTTTTCCAGTTTGCTACGTTTGCAAAAATTTGATATGGTTGCTTCTTTGCCACCTCTTGAAGCACCTGTTAAGCATGTTTGTGAAGGTTGTCTTTTGGGTAAGATGCAACGTTCAAAGTTTCCAAAGCACGGTTGAGTTAGGGCCACATATAGGTTGCAACGTGTGCCTAGTGATGTTTGTGGGCCCACGTAAACTCCGTCCTTGGGCAATTACATGTACTTTGTGACTTTCATTGATTATTACTTTAGACATGCATGGGTATATCCACTTAAAGCAAAGTCCAAAGTGTTTATTTGCTTCAAGCAATATCTAGCTATGGCTGAGAATGTCTCTAAATGTACTATGGGCACCCTTCGTTTCGATTGAGGGGGAGAATATATGTCTCATAAATTTAATGCATTTATGGATAGTCATGGGACAAAACACCAATATACAGTGTCGTATACACCTCAACAAAATGGTGTTGCTGAGAGGGAAAACATGTTGCTTTTGGCAATGGCATGATGAATGGGCAAAAGTCAAGCTTTGCAACATTTGTTTTGGCTTGAGGCTATCATGTGTGCCACTTATGTACTTAACAAGTGTCCTACAAAAGATTTGTAGTCTATGACTCCCATATGAAGCATGGCATGATCGAAAGCATTCTATTGATCACATGTGCGTTTTTTGTTGTTTGGCTTATGCTTTGGTGCCACAAACGTGGCACAAAAAAATTGGATGATAAGGATGTCAAATACATTTTTGTTGGTTATAGTGTTGAAAGCAAAGGTTACATACTGTACCATCTGCAAACAAAGCGTATGTTGGTTTCACAAGATGTTGTGTTTGTGGAAGTTTGTGTTCAACCCTTGTTGTCATGTACTAGAGACAATAATGTTAGCTCAAAGGAAATTTATGATAGGCTATTTTCTCTTTTTGATGTGGAAATTTGAATGTAAATTCAAATGAGGAAAATGTACAACCTATAGGGGTTTTTGAAAATGTTACAGATCAGCCTATTACTGGTGCAGATGTACTTGATATACTTGATGAGAAAAGGGCTAAGAATGAGCAGGCTAGAGGTATGCCAAAATGGCTGGTGTACACTTTGTGTGACAGTAAATTGGATGCACCTTTGTCTAGTTGTACTCGTTCACATTCTTGCCATGCATCTTATTCATTAGATTGTTATGTTTTGGCTATTTCTAGCTTATGTGATGTTAAGGAACCTCTGTCTTTTGATGAAGCACAAATTTCTAAAAATTGGATGGCTGCCATGCAATCAGAATATGATGCACTTATAGAAAATGACACATGGAATTTAATGTGATTTTCCTCCTGGCAAAAAGGCCATTGGTGGGATGTGGGTTTACAAGTTGAAACACAAGCCGGATGGTGAGATTGATCGCTATAAGGATCGACTTGTTGCAAAGGGTTATGCATAGCAGAAAGACATAGATTATGAAGATACTTTTACTCCCACTTGTTGTATGACCACTATGCATTTTCTATGTGCATTATTAGCTCATTTTGGTTGGAATGTACATCAATCAGACATTGTTACTGCTTTCTTGAATGGTGACATATTTGAGAAAATTTATGTAACGCAGCCTTGCGGTTTTGTCATTAAAGGGTGGGAAGATAAAGTGTGCATATGTAAGAAAACTTTGTAAGGGCTAAAGCAATCTCGTCGTGCTTGGTACGAGAAAGCTGACACTGATTTGATCAAATGAGGATTGGTAACAGTCCAACAGAAAGCACTTTATATGCAAAGCGTGACAGCGATGTACTTCTCATTGTTGTTCTATATGTGGATGATTTGCTAAGCACTGGTCCAAATGAGGCACATATTGCTGAATTTAAGACTGATTTGAATGCTACTTTCAAGATGAAAGATTTGGGGTTGTTGTATCATTACTTGGGCATACAGTTTAGGCCGTGTGATGGTGGTATTGCCTCGTGTTAGAAGAGTTACATAGAAACCTTGCTATGTAAATTTGAACTTGAGGATTGCAAACATATCGCCAATCCCATGGAAACAGGTTTGAAATTGAGTCTTCATGATCCTGCCTATGTCACTCTTTACCAAATTGATGTTGGATGCCTTATTTACGTATGCAACATGAGGTTGGATATTCATTTTGCAGTCTCACAGGTCAGCAAATTTATGCATAGCCCACGGTCTAAGCATTGGTAGGCTATCAAGCGGATCTTCGCTATTTGAGTGGGACTTTACATCTTGGTTTGTTCTATCCCAAGGGGGAATCATTGACGCTAGATTTACATGCTTTTTCACACTCAAATTGAGGTGGTTTTTTTGACATGTGAGTGTCCACAAGTGGTTTTTGTTCATGCTCGGCATTTCACGCATATCATGGTTGAGCAAGAAGCAACCTGTTGTGGCCACTTCTAGTTGTGAGGCTAAGTACAAGGCAGTATTCACAATTACGATTGAGTGTGTATGGCTCATATGCCTTATGATGGATTTGGGTGTTGGATAGGACACCGTCAACATCATCTACACTGACAGTCAGAGCCATTGGCAGTTGTGAGGAACCCAATTTTTTATGCTCGCACAAAGCACATTGAGGTGCATTATCACTCTGTTAGGCAGAGACTCTGAGTAGGAGAGATCAGCTTGGCTTATGTGCCAACACGAGACAACCTTGTAGATGTTTTCACAAAGGCATTGTCTCATGAGAAGTTTGCAGCTTTCGGCAAAGCTTTGGGCTTTCCCCCCTTTGTGGACTTATCCTCTCCTTAGGGCATGGCACTTTCCTATGATCTATGTGCCAGCTCTCGTTCACCGCATCACTCCCATGGGGGATTTATTACCATATGCATGTGGTAATGATGTGTGTGAACACACTTAGGACCATCGGGGTATTTATTCCCTCACTAGGAGGTTTTTCCCCGTGCATTATATATACACCCATCACTCTAGGGCTATCTTATCTCTTTCTATTGCACACTAAGTAATACTACTCTCTATTGTGTGTCTTGAGCTTCCTTCATATTCTCCAAGCTATGTGTGTTTCCCTGCAACCCTACTTCCAATAGTCAATGCACCAGGCATTGGGTCACCTCTTGTTCATCCCGCTACCTCCCTCATGCTTCCTCCTACTCAGCGTTGCAGCCCTGCCTAACCCTAGCTCATTTTCCCCTTTCCCAACTTGCAGTACTCCAACATGAAACTTTTACCACCAAAAGAGAGTTGGTTTTAAGTCAAGAACGAGCCATTTTTTTTCCATAGTCTTGACATTATTTTTTTATATAGCATACATTTTGGAGAAACGTCTTATGGTTATGTTTATGTTTGAGCAGTTCCATTCAATGCAAGCAAAGCATATCCTTTTCTCTATCACATGTGGATCATAATCATGCCTCTAACTCCTTAATTGAAAAATGAAATGATGATGATTTTAATATTGTCATCAATTCACCATGAGACCCTATTATTATATGATTTGCAAACTACTCAAAATGCACATCTTCAAAGGAGAAAAAAAGAACAATTTATCATCAAACTCTAGTATGAAACTACTCAAAAACGCATCTTCAAAGGAGAAACATATTTGCGTGCCTCTTTCAGTTAGTAAGGTTGTTTTAAAATGTTCCTCCGCCAACATGGCATGAGCAATGCCTGCCAACCAATTTGAATAGACACAATCCACAAGACCACTTTGGTAGCCAATGACTCGCAAATGCCAGCAACTTGGCCTTCAAAGGGCAAGGGAAATCAACTTGGATTTTATATCTATTGTTGGAAAATGGGGGAAGGTTTCCTAAGAGACCATCCACCCCAGTAATGTTGACAAAGTGACATGCTCAAGTAGAAGATTTTAAACATATTTTAGTCATCTAGCCCAAAAACCTTATGGTGATGGAGTAGTATAGCCAATTTGAGTTAATTTACATTTTGGCAACATTTCAATAGTTTCAAGTTTCAAGGTATATAAAAACATTATAGGTACACTTGATCCATCTCCAAGGATCCTATTGCAAACTTGCAATTACAATGGTGTAAAATGCAAGTGAAGTGGCTACAAGTGTCAAATATATGTACATGTTAGAGGCTATACCAATTTGGGGTAGCTAATCTCTCTAAAGAGCCTATTTCCTCTTTCGTTGATTGCTCATCCACCAAGTCTTCGTTGATGGCCTATTGAAAATATTGAGTTGTATCCTCTTGCTCAATCAACCACTTCATCTTCCACAACTTTACGATAAGTCAAAATCTTAAAAAGCTTGCAGCAAAATACCAAGGCTATAAGTATAAGGTAAGGAAGATTGCTCACAAGAAATACACAACAAATTTTAAGCAAAAAAAGCTAGTCATAAATTTGTTAACTCCAAAAAGGATTCTTTTGATGGATAGGGAAAAATAGATAATCTTACCTTCCACCTATAAAAGAACACCTTTTTCCCAATTCAAGATAGAAAAATCATAAAATATATTGGCTGCATAAGTTGTTTAGCTAGATTGTACTCATTTAAGAGTGACAACCTTCTCCATGCTAGATTGATTGATTTCAGCAAAGATATTCATTTTGCATGTCATTTTGGCCATGTAAGACCCTCTCAGGATATATACTCATAGTTGTTTTGTATTGTAGTATTGATTGTTATTTGCTAATGCCTCTCATGTGTTAGTCTCTCACTCTCTTCCATTCCCAATAGGGTATCAGAGGTGATGGTTATCTCTTGGGTTTGGTGGCTACAATAATGACGTATTTCTCAATTATCTTCTTCTAGTTGTATCCATAATCACTATCAATCTTAAATAATTTCACCAGGCCCTCATTAAGTTTTAGTAATTCAATTATTTAGATGGAAAGTGATACACCAACCGGCTTCCCAATTCAAGCTCAGTGGGACAAAAATATTGTTGGTCATCACAGTTTTGGAAGGGCTAGACAACTATTGCATGTCAATGTGTAAGTTTGATTGGAAAGCCTAATGTTGGCTCAAGAGCAAAAACTTTTGTAAACCAAAAACCAAGGATGTATACCTCACTATTATGGTCTTGTTGAATTGGTTTGACCCTCTGAACAAGCAATGGGGGAAACACTAGCCGAAGGCAAGATGGGTGGCGATTGCAAACAACATCTAGATTCCATAATGGCCATTGACGATGAATTTCTTCACATGGAAGGTGTTATGGTGGGCTCTACCTACAAGAATAACGATTCATGCTAGAGGGATTGGCTCAGATAGATGTTTGGGATGCAAAGTGGCTCGTGAGGACTTACCTCACTTGTTGATCAGATATTAGCGGCCTCATAGGAAAAAATTGCAAATGGGTTCAATGGACCTGGGGAATAGAGTTTTTCAAGAACGATTTGTTCCTTGGAGGGATGGTGATGAAAAGAAAGCTCTTCTGGTATGCACGCAAATAGTTAGATTGTGCTACTTTAAGAAAATCTGGACGTCCAGGAGAGTGTTTGAGAATGCTCCCTTAACTACTAGATCATCCAAGAGAGAAAGGAACTGATCGTATCCATTGTTAAAATGGACTTAGACAAGTGGTATAGGGCCATTACTGTCGTCTTAATTGCCTATATCTGAGACCACAGGAGTTTGAATGCCTACTCTCCACTCAGCTTTTGCCCTTTATAGGCACCCCCCAAGCTATGTTCACACCGGCCCGTGGCCTCTAGACCTTGGCCTAACATTACTCCCACCTTGAACAAGAATTTTTGTCCTCAAAAACAAAAGTGGGAAATTTCTTCTTAAGAACATTATTGTTTTCCCAAGTGGCACCTTCCTCAGGTCTATCTTTCCACTTGACTAATGCTTGTCGACCTACATGATGATGCGTACATAGATCATGATAGTTGAGAATACGCTCAGGCTCATGCAAATGAGTTGTAAGTTTAATGAAATCAACCAAAATATGTTGCTCAATAACATTGTCGCCCTTATGCAAGCGTTTATGTAAAAAATTACATGGAACATCGGATAAATGTGAGAGTGCACATGTAATGAGAGTTTGTGGTCTATATCACCAACACGCTTGAGTATCTTAAAAGGCCCACAATACCTCGGAGATAATTTAGGTGTTGCTGGACCAGTCTTCAAACTTTATGAATGCTTTGGCACATGCAAAAATACCTCTTCCCCTTTCGTGAAGGTAACTAGTTGACGTTTCTCATCAGTATAATTTTTCTACCAATCCTCTGCTTGTCAAACATTTTGATGAGCCAGTCTCAGCATTCCCATATGGTCTTCGAGGAGATCCTTGACCTGCTGAAGCTTCTCAGTTGCCAAACCCCACCATAACTGGTGACCTAGGTTGAAAACCATACGTAAGCATGAAAGGACTAAAACCAGTCGTCACATGCTTAGCACTATTGTAAGCAAACTTGAGACTAGGGAGATAATCTCCCAATCCAGCTACTTCTTGCTAATGTATGCTTGTAGCATATCCTCTAGCACTTGGTTGACATGTTCAATCTGACCATCCATTTCCAGATGATTTGCAATACTATGTTGAGTTGTGTACCCAATAGTTGGGAGTTCCTACTTTGGAGTATGCATTGTCATGCTCATATTTTCCCTTGAGAGATTACAGAAACTCGGTTTGAAGCTCAGTGAAAAGAAGAGAGTCGGTCTCAAGCATACAACTAAGAGAATCAGCTACCACATTGTATCATCTTCTAGGATGTCAGAGCTTTGCATCATACTCCTGAAGGATCTCAGCCAATCTGGCCTTTCAACCCTTCAAATCTATTTGCTGTGTAAACCACTTTATGCTTTCATGGTCAAACACAATCTCAAATTGAGCTCCATACAAATAATGTTGCCACTTTGAAATTTCAAAGCAGACACTATTGCATAGAGTTCCCTTTTGTAAGCAGAATAATTTTGTTGTGCTAAATCAAGCTTCTTGCTTTCAAATGCAATTGGCCTTCCCTCTTCTTGCTTTCAAATGCAATTGGCCTTCCCTCCTATAGAAGGAGTGCTCCAATAACACGGTTACTTGTATTTGTTTCTGAAACAAACGGCTTCAAAGGATCCACAATAGCCAAAATAGGAGTTGTAGCTAATGATTACTTGAGAGCATCAATTTTTTTGTATTGAGCTTCTCCCCAGTGAAACGTTTTCCCTTTGGCTTCTAGTTGATATGTCATCTGGACAACAATATCAACATAGTTTTTAATGAGCCTGCAATAAACACCTACGAATCCAAAAAAGATCTATAACTCCAGGTTTCTGGGAAGAAGGCCACCTCCTAATGGCACCCACTTTGGGTTTATCCATATGTAGTCCATCAGCTGAAATAACATGCCGTAAGTAGGGAATTTCCTCCTTGAGAAAACCACACTTTGATTCTTTGGCATATAGCTTATTTTCTTGTAACAATTCAAACATCTGCTTCAGATGTTGTAAGTGCTCTTCCTTAGAGGCACTATACCTCAGAATGTCATTTAAAGAAATGATAACAAACTTGCTTGAATATGGTTTCAAGACATTGTTCATAAGAGTCAAGAAAGTTGCAGGTGCATTGGACAACCCAAAGGGTATAACCAAAAACTTATAGTGTTCAAACCTTATACAGAATGCAATTTTGGGTAGATCAGCAAGCCTAATGTGTACTTGATGATACCCTAACCACAAGTCTATCCTCATAAAGATACGAGCATGGGTAAGGTTATCAAATAACTCATTCACTCTTCACAATGGGTATTAGTTCTTAACCGTAATCACATTCAACTATATGGTGGTTTACTTATGGGCTTACTGCCTACAACCATGCCTTGCCATGTTGCATAACACGTGGTAGTGGTAACCCTTGTGGGAAATTATCTAGGAATACATCTTTCTATTCTATTAATAAATCTATTAACTTATTAGTAACATTTTCCTGTTTTGGAGAGAGAGAAGTAGCCAGAGTTGGAAGAGAAGAGAAAGAAGCATGCAGTGTTGAGGGATTGTCATTTGAAACATTATCAACATTTGACAAAAAATGACACATTGAGTAACACAAAAATAGTTCTTATATTTCATCTTGAGAAGAAAGATCCATAATCTCAGTTGTACAAATGAGTGGCGAGAAAGGAACATCCTTCTCCCCCGATAGTAGTACGTGCGGGCCATTGGATTTGAATATCAAACTATTACGCTCATAGCTACGTGTAAGTGATGATCCTAGACTATGTAACCACTCCCAACTAAGGACCACATGTGTTCGATCTATATTCATGACTTGAAAATTCAAGGACGTGTGATACCCTTGAATCTTCAGTGGTACATCTTTCACTTGAGTATCCCACACCTGGGCGTCATTTCTGTTAATCATGCTATTGTGTAACAATGGGAACTCAAATTTTTTTGGGGCAACTTGAGCCGTTTCACTAGTTTATAATTAATGAAATTGTGCAAACCACCATTGTCCACCAAGATGCACACCTTGTGACCTTGAATAGACCCATGCATATGCACCAACTCATATGGACCAAAGGTCAGTTGCCATATTGAGGTCGTGATATAGCACTCATACTCTGCTTTGATGTGTGTTACCTCCATATTGGAGAAAAGAGAGAAGGACTCAAGAGGCAGTAGTTGCACCACGTGCACCACTTTCTCCTTTCCTTGAACACTAGATTTCTCCTTGGGATAATACTTTTGCCGTGTCCACTCCCTAAACATGTAAAACATAACTTTTCCTTCTTAGCATTTTTAAACTCTTCACTAAACAAAGGGGCCCTAGACCCCTTGGGCTTCTTGGAAGCCTCAAATGCAGCTATTATAGACTTTCTTTTATTGTGTCCATGCTATGTGTGTGCATTTGCATGTATAGTGTCAAACACGTGAGTGTTATGGAATGCTTTCTCATTGGCATCGTTGTGTATATGTGCTTGCACTATGGACTCCTCAAGCGTCTTGGGGTTTGTTGGTGCCGTAGTTATAGTGGGTGAAGACGATGAGGTAACATAGAGGATAAGAGAAGGAGAGAGGCAGAGAATGCACACAAAAAGAAAAAGAGATATTCATTAGGTTTTTTGTCCTTATAAAGACCATTAAAATGCATTCACATGAGTGTTGGCCATCTTTGGCCGCCCAAGTTGGGCCCATCCCAACAATCTCCCCCTTCAGCCAAACTAGGCAAAAATCACAAGTACTTGGTGGTGGGTTCTCTTGGATACAACGTGGTGATTTTCATTGGATTTAGCACTTATGGTTCTCATCGGATACATTGTGGTGAGTCTCAATGGATTCAACACTCATGGATCTCTCAGATGTATCCATGTCACACAAGCACAGGTATTTCGGGAAGGTCTTACCTCCGGTCTCATTCAATGGTAGCCAGGACAATGTCTAGTCCCTTACAAAATATGAATAAAAGGTGGGCTTTGACCAATAGGATTTCAATCATACTATTTTTGTGTGAACAACTACTTAAGCTAAAGGCCTTTTACAAAGAAAACTTCGGATAAATTTAAAAAACCCTGTTATTATTTGTCATTTGCCAAAAAAACGTTATCCTTAACATTGTGCCCCATTGTTGACGTCTGCAGGCGCATGCTATGGAGTTCTTGGCCAGTAACTCGCAGGCAACATAGCCTAGCATTGGGTCACCCTCATTGTATAGCGAATTGAGGTAGCCATTGTGATTTTCCCCCTCTCTTTTTTGGCTACATTGCCTTCTTTTCCGTCCTCGCACAATCACACGCACACCTAGAGCTACTGCTGACACCACATTTGGAAACAAGCTCAAGAATCTAACCCTTGAAGAGACACAAGGCTGGTGGACTGGCTACAGAGTGAGCTTGGTGTCTTCATTAGGAAGGGAATGGGGTCTAAGGGGTCCTCTTTATTTGCCATGGGATTAAAAAGGAGATAATGGTGGGTAGGGCGTAAAAGTAAGTGGTCTAACTTGTTCTCTTTTATAAAATATAAAGAGAAAATCTCTTATAAATTCAAAAAACTGAACTTTTCTCTAAATAGTTGGGTAAAAACCAATTTAGTGGCTGGCAGTTTCTCCCTCGCTCTCTCCTAAAAGGGGGTCCCTCCAAAAATATGTTGACCATTCCCTCCCTCTCTCTCTCTCTATTGTACCATCTCTCACTTCACCTTGAAAGTTTCTTCTCTTTCCTTCCTTTCACTTTTACCTCCCAAAAGCTCTGTAGCAGAAGTTTGAACCTCTTTTACCTCCTCAAGCTTGTTGCATTGTCCTCAAGCTGAAGTTCTCCATTTCTCCATGAGCCTCACTAAACACCTCTACCTAAAGCTGAAGATCTACAGGATATCCTTTTGCTAGATCATCCCTCTTTCTTTCCTTAATAGGTTTGTTGCTCCTTCTCCATTAAGATCTCTAGAGAGGATCTACTTCCCTCTCAAGCTTTGCAACATTATCTTCCCCATTAAGCCAACAAGCAAGTGGAGCAGTATAGTAGTAAGTGGCATCAATTGTCTTTGTGTACCATCAAGAATCTTTCTCTTTATGCAGTTGAGAACATGGATGGGACAATGATTAATCATAAGTGTTTGTCTGCAGGTTGTGCGAATATTCCCCATGGCATCATCAGGTACTCAACGATCTAGGAGTCTCATTGACTCCATTTCATGCAGCAATGTACAAGACGACTGTGGATGTTGGGTGACGATGGAGTTCAAACGAATGACGTGGATTACAATGCAACCCAATTCAAGAGGTGCACACAAGGTCTCGAGGAGACACATGGCTTCTTGATCACACCATTCAAAGGGAAGAATCATGGAGCTCAAGCAAACACAAGAAGATGGAAAGAGGCTTACGAAGGTGCAACATGTGTATGTTGCTTCACAACTTAAGCTTGGAGACATCAATGGTTCCATCAAGGTTTCTTGCAAACTGTAATTTTACTCCTCTGTCAAGTTTTTAGATTGTCCATTTAGTATTTCTACCGTGTACGTCACTTTTAATGACTATAAGATTTCCATTACTTGTTCATGTTTGCAAATGTTTTTCCATCCGATTTTGTAGAGTGGGAGCCAATAGAGTCCTTCACAAGAACTTTTGAGGCCATCCACGCTGACCTTGGCATGTTTCTATATGCTGATTATCCATCCTTTGAACTTGCCTCACATGATATTTTTTTAATAATCATACTTATGTCACGCCTAGGAAAAATGGGTATGGTAATCTTTCTCTGGTTCACTCACCAACCTTGGAGAGTCTGGAATGGCCTAAGCCAGACAGTGCCTTGATTGAAGCAACCAAAAGGAGAATCGAGTCGGATGTGCAAGCAGCAATGAAGTGCGTCTATGGTTCACAAAGCCATGACAACATGTTTTATGTCTCTTCATGTGTTTGTGTTTAGCTTTCGACTTCAAAGTGTTCACAGGACACCAACAATGCGGACTTGCAAAGGGGAAGTGCGATCAACAAATTCCTTGAAGCTGGATGGGAGACAAAGGTGGTAAACCACGAGGGAGAGAGAATCAAGTTCTCTGTAGTTGTTGAGAATGTGGTATTCAGATACCATATTGCAAAGCAAAACTTATCAATGGTATTTCCCAATAGAAGATGGAAGATAACGATTGGAGAATGGGAGGTACTAGACTTTGATGTTGCTATTAGAGAATCAATTTGACCTACAAATATGCTTCCATGATGATACAGTGCACGACATTGCAGTGAATAACGATTGGCACCTCAGTCACCTTCGCGAGTATCTTAATCTCAAATATACCTTGCCCAAGCAATATCTCTTTGTAATCAATGAAAAGGTTGTTCGCTCTAGAAAAGAGAAGATCATTATGTGTGAGAACATTTTGTTTCCGTGATGTATTTTTGTAAAAGCTTGTATTTGACACGGATTTTGCTCCCATTAATACATACGGTGTTTTGAATCTTGCCTCTGTGCATACTTGTTTATTCTCAACTTGTTCAAGTTTTTGATTGAAATGTGCAATTTCTTTGATGTGGAGCACAAATGTTTTCAATGTTGGTGTCTTTCAATGCTTTGTCGCATGATTTTCTTTAAAATTATAGTTTTAAGTTATTTTTATGTTAATTTTAAGTGATTTTTAAAAAATGACGTTGGGTGTATAAGTGACTTTCTAGGTTTTAAACTTCATTTCTCACATTCACAAAACTCTAGCTCTAAGCTCTTCTCGCATCTTCTTCGCGAACGAATCCATGGCAACGTCTTTTGATGCACTTCTCACACATCTAGAAAAGGTAGGACTTGCAGATTAATCATATGAACTACTCAATGTGTTTGAGGGGACAATTGGCATGCATGCCACTGCCAACCTTCATGCATAGGCATTGATTGCTTTCTTGACTCCATGGCGCAACACATGGAAGAATATACCATAGTCTTTGAGGGATCCAACACGGCGAGGCTGCCAGTGGATTTCCTCAAATATCTCTATGCGGGCGACAAAAACTTTGCTTTTGATTGTTGAGGTTTATTAAAGGCCTCAGGAAATGGGACTATAAGACAAAGGATGAGATGATCTCATGAACTTGGGCATGGGGTGCATAGACACCCAATTCAATTCTTGGGACATGGTGTTGGCCTTACTTGTGCTTGAGGGCATGGGGTGCATAGACACCCAATTCAATTCTTGGGACATGGTGTTGGCCTTACTTGTGCTTGAGGGCATGGATAAGGAAAAATCAAAGGAAAAGGCTAGCCAAAGACCGCTTGTGAAGAGACTGAATCAAACTCTTGGATGGGTGTTTTCAAGACATCTCTATAAGTGTGATCTTTTAGATCGACTCTTGTTATAGATCCTACCTGCTTCAAGTACAGATAGTTGTTTCTCCAATCTTGGATAAGCTATACTCGTCGCATGAAAGGTCTTCCCAATATGATTTCATAGTTGAGTTTTTTCCCAAAGTCTACTATGGCAAAAGCGTGTTGATATTCAATTCCACAGGAATTGACTATCACTTTTTCAAGCAGCCCTAGTGGTCTCTCAATGTGTCCGTCAGCCAACTGCAATTTCATTCGCATTTGTCTAATGGCTGGCTATCCCTAGAATTCCCATATTGCTTTAGTGGCTATGGCTATGCTAGCTCCACTATCTAGTATTGCCATGGTTCCAATGTCATTATATTTCACTGGGAGGGTGGTGTTTCCTTCTTCCCCTTCATAATATTCTCCGACCTTGATCATAGGAACTGATCAAATCTCTTTGTTTTCCATTTTATTTTTTAATTTTCCCAAATTCTTAGAGATTAACCCCGTTATCCCCACCTTCTCTAGGGTTTTCTGTAAATCATTCCACAAGTATGGTCTGAGTTTCAACAATTCTCCCAAAGTAAGAGTGCATTGGATGGATGTAGACATGATTGAATGAATGTTGTCTACTTCTAGGGTCTGTTCAGCTCTTTTTACTTGAGTGGTCTTTTAAACGATGGATTCATCTTCGTTATCTCCCAAGTAAGAAGGTAATGTTTTTAATGTCAATGGTTTAGACATTCCTGAAGCTTCCGATCCGCAATCCCTATACAAGGATTATAAATCCATGTTCATATCAGAAGGTAGGTTATCCAACCAGACTTCCTCTATAGGAGCTGACTTTAAAGTTAGGCTCCCATTGATCTCTATCACTTTTTCCCATAAGTGTCCTGGCCAGTTTTCCTCTACAAATGGAATTCCGTCTAAGGCATCTTCACTATCAGGCACTATAAGCACTGGTTTATTTGTTTCAAGGAGGGGTTCTACCACCACATTGGATTTTGCTTTCGTTTCTTCTACCGCAAGCTCTTCAGGTTTTGCAATACTTTCAAGCTTGGGTTTTTGTTTATCCATCATTTCTTGCGTGATTCTTACCAAATTTTGATAAGCCTCCAGCTTTGTTGCTTCCATTTCTGAAGATGGATAGTTTTTCTATTTGTTTTCCATGTTTTGGCCTGCTTTAAGTCCTGCTTGGTAGACTTCCAAGGCAGCATTAATAGGCTCAAAAATTTTATCAACCATAATGGATCCTCCAAATTTCACGATTGTTTCCTTGAATTCACTACTAGTTTCTTTCAAGTTGTCCTGGGCTAGCATTTTTGCTTTCTCTTTGGATTTCAACCCGTTGTTTTTGTTTTCTCATCTGATATCTTTTGCTTCTGCTCCTTTTGATTCTTTGAGAAGGAACTTTCGTGTTCTCCGAATCATCAGAGGAGTTGTGTTTCTTTTTCTTTGCCTGGGCTCTAGTGATTACCTTGATTGGAATAATTGGTTCACTCTCTGATGAGCTACTAGGCACCACTTGGACTACATTTACGATAGTTTTTCCCTTGTTCAAAGGATTCTTAGGACAATCTTTCGGAAAGTGTCCTCCCTTTTTGCAACATTGTATGCAATAGGCTTCAATTGGTTTGAGGTTTTTGTTAGGCTCTGGACATTCGTTCTTCCAATGGTCATCAGCACCACAATTATGACAGTTTCCTATCCTAGGCTTCATCATGGGTCTTCCCATGGGAGGTCTGACACCTTGATTAGCTACATGATACATTGGTGTGAGCTCTGATGGAGCATAAGTCATGGTTTCTTCCATTGGTGGTGGATGTGAACTATACCAATCTCCTTCTACCATTAATGTAGATGGACTAGGCTCTGCATAGGCTTCATCATGGGTCTTCCCATGGGAGGTCTGACACCTTGATTAGCTACATGATACATTGGTGTGAGCTCTGATGGAGCATAAGTCATGGTTTCTTCCATTGGTGGTGGATGTGAACTATACCAATCTCCTTCTACCATTAATGTAGATGGACTAGGCTCTGCATAGGGGTGTAACATGCACTAATGCTTGTTCATCTATGACTCCTTCAGAGTGCATGTACTTTACAGGCACTGCATTATGTATTGGATACGGAGGTTGTTGTCCCAATACAGGTTGAGGTCTTTCCATACCCATTGGTGGTCCATACCCATTGGTGGTCTTTGAGCTTGGGCCATATTAGGCTGATATCTGTACATGGGTTGTCCTTGTGGCCTCATGGGTACGTACTGAACATTCCCATCATACTTTGGTATGAAGTAGCACTCGTGAGTCTCATGGTTGGTCCATTTATCCTTGATTGCACACCATTTTTGTGGCCTAATTGGTTGTCTCTGTGGAGGTATCCCTTGTCCTGGTCCTCTCATAGGTGCTTTTTGCATATTGTTCATCATGTCGTTCATCCTTTTTAGCATATCTTTTATGGCTGAGAGTGGTGCCGCAGCAGCCGTTCCCACTTGTGCTGGTTTTCTTGATGCTGTTTTCTTGCTTTGGTTATCCTTAGGGACATCTTCTTCATTGAATATCTTGCAATTGTCTCCTAGGTCAATAGCATTAGACACACACGCTTCTAGGGTTTTATGCTTTTTACTATAGAGTATAGCATGAAGTTCTTTGTTTAGCAGTCCCTCCAAAAACAAAGATACAAGTCGTTCTTCTGTAGGTATCTCCATCTTTGGGCATCTGGTAATGTATTGTTTCGTTCGAGTTGCACAATCCCTAACAGACTCACCATGTTTCTATTTAAAGCTGTAGATTTGAGCTACCGTATTATGTTTAATCCCTGTTTTGGAACAAGAAGCTACAAATCCTTGAGCTAATGTGTTCAGGTCCATGATTGACCTTGGTGGAATGTTTTGGAACCATGTCAAAGCTTTTCCTTCTAATGTCATTCCAAACCCCTCACATTGAGTATGGAAATCGAATATACGCTCTGCTGTTAGCACTTGCTTAAAGCTTGCTAAGTTGTCATAGGATCCTCTGATCCACTGTATTTTATGACCCATTTTTTGAAAATCAGCTGGTCTGACATGTCTGTTTGGTTCAACTCCAGGTCTTCTGGGAGTCGATCCTATTTTGAGTCCTTCAAAGCAGTCTGTTGGAAATAGTGACTCATGTAGCCCTGGACTGGTCTTAGTGTCACCCGGTTTTCTTCGTGATGAGGTGGTTTCTGGTTTCTTCACATTACTCTCAGATGATCTCTCACGGTGCTCATCTCTTGGAATTGTTCCTGGTCCTTGCCCCAATATCCAATCCCATATGGAATACCCTTGGTATTTGGTTTGCTCTACCTCCTCAGGAGTCATCATAACAAAGTTGTTGTTATAACAATCCCTAAATAGATAGGTTGGTAGGTCTGCTGATCCCTTATCTTTGATCTTGAAGATACACATGATCTTCATGGCTGTTAATTGTCCTGGTTTGGCATGAGAAGTCCACAAAAGATCTTTTATGTTTCTATCTTCCCAATAATAGACTCCAATCCTAGGATTATCCGTACTAAGCCGTTTCAAAGGCTTCAAGTCTACTTGATCGTATCCCACGAATTCTAAAGTTGGTGGTCCTTCTTTTCCTGACATATCTAGGATTATAGTGTTTACTTCTAATCCCCATTTGTCTGTCATGTCAGGATTTTCGACCTATAAATAATAAGTTCCGTTTCGATCCATGTACATTTTTCCTTGTTTGTTTGCCCTAACCTCTTCTTTGAACTCAATACCATGGTCTTCAATGTGAATAGCATACTCCTCGTTAGGGTCCAAGTAAACCTGGGCTCCATGACGGTTAGTTTTGTAAAAAGATAGTATATGCTTATAGCGTATTGTCGTTCCGGTTTTCGAGTGAGTCGAGTAAGAAGACATTTCGGATGTTGAATCTGAAAAAGTGTTTGAGACTTCTTCAGAAATTGCCTTGATTCACTCTTTCTTCGGTTGATACTCTACTGGAGGTTTCTCCGAGTATGCCCTGATTTCCTAGTACATGACCAGATCTAAGGTTCATATAGACTTATGAAGCCCTAGATAGAGTACTCACCTTTGAATTGACTTGTCGTCAATTTCCACTCGATTCAATTACAACTTTCTATCAAGCCACTGATTTCTCATTTGCAACCTGATTCCTGTACAAAATTTGATCAAGTTAGCTATTCTTCTCTAAAGACTGTAGAGTTTTTGCTATTCTCGTGATTGGTCTCTGTGTATCACTTCAAATCAAGCCATGAGAGTCAAAATTTGACTTTCAAATTTGACTTTAGTAGAATTCAAAGGTTTGATCTACAATCTGGAAACTGAGTGTATGTGTACCGATTTTGATCCAAATGAACCCAAAATTGCCCTGTGGCTTTATATTATGTTGGTCTATCACTGTATGAGTTCAAAAGTAAAAAATGATGTCTTTGGATAGCAGAAGTAAATAATCGCGATTATTTACTTTTGTCAAATTTTTGCACCTTTTTGATAGGTTTGGCAAGTATACAACTTGTTAGAGTCTCTGGGCAAATTTCAACAAGTTTGGACCAATTCTGATTAAGTTTATCAACTGTTTGGTGTCCACAGACTCTGATTTTGAGAATCTGGCTTAAGTCTCACTTCTCGGTCCAAATCTTACCAAATTTGGTTTGTGGGCTTATTACAACATGGTGAAGCTAGTGGTATGCAGACTTGGTAAAAAAAGTTGAAAAATAGGGCAGATGTAAATAATCGCGATTATTTGCTTTTGACAAATTTTTGCAAATTTTTGGTCAATTGAGCATATACACATGTTTATCACATCAACATAAGCCTATGAAACAATTTTCAACAAGTTTGGATAAATTTTTTCCAAATTATACTCAAGATTCAAAAAGTCAGTACAAACTTTAGTTTTTACCTAATTTTTTGCCAGTTTAGTGATCCAAATCTTTTGGGCTTTTACAAAAGTTGTTTGTACACATACAATGAGTCAATGGTATGAACCTTGGCCAATTTAGAGCAGAAAGTTAATAATCACAATTATTAACTTTAGGCTTGAAATGAGCACTTTTTTGCAATTTTCTCAAAGACAGTCTTTTTATGATGTTAAGCCTATGAATCAAGTCAAAACTTAATTTGGCCTAAAATGTCAAGAAAAAGTAAATAATCTGAGTTTTGGCCAACTCTTGAAATTTTTACCTCAAAGTGTCTTTGAGATTACCCACCACTGGTTCGGACAACTCTTAGGCTTACTCTCCAATTGGATTGAGTGGATTCGAGTCTTTTTAAGCTATTTCTAGCCATAGACCTGAAATTATGCAACTTCCAATAACGAATCACACTTGACTCTTTCAGAGAGAGCAATGTTCTGAAATCCACCTCGGATCCTACTTACCCTACTCCTAGATTCTCATACAATGGGGTTGTGGAAAGTGTCCACAAACACTCGTTTTCTTGTGTTTTTATGTTTTTCAGAGTCTTGATCTTAAGACTTGTCTCGTCTACCAATCATTCTCCCAATCCTAATCTAAATCTACAATTATACAGTCCTAAAGGTACTCAGCAAGTACGATTACTTCCAAGCTACCTCTACACAACAAAAGACGACAATCTTAAGCTATGCGGTTTCTAAAAGAAAGTTTTGAACTCTATGCGAACATAGAGAAAGTTAAAGGACAACTACACAAGACGCTCATGTTTTTCCCTAGTTTAGGTCTCTTCGATCCCCGACAGTGGCGCCAAATGTGGGACGCATGTCTAACCTCACCATCCTATCTTATTGCAGTATTAGCGAGAACCACGATTAATTTGTCAAGCCATGGGACGAAGCTAACTTGACTAGTGCATAAAGGCTACAAGAGGTTGTCAATCTCTCGAAAAACAACTAACAACTCGCATCTAACTCAAGCTACACTCAAGTGACTGAAATCACCAAAAGCCAATCGCTCATCGACAAGCAAATCACATCCGTTACAGCATCAAATGACATCCAAACGTAACGAAACTTTATAATACCTAAGCACACATGCCTATGGCCTCAAACCCCACTTTAGGTCAAGTTCCAAAATCGCGATTATTAACAGCAATGGATTTTTGACCTAGTCGTTTTCGACCCAGAATGCATCTAAATGCTTAGCAATGATGCCCCAATACCCTGCCTATGCTTAGTTTTTTATTTGAACATGTAAATTCCTAGTTATGATGAAATTAGGCTGCGGATCGATGACGCCAAAAGCTACGAAATACGGTGAATGGCTTACATCAACGTGTAGAGCTCTTACCTACGATTGCAATGCAACAAACGCATTCGCAATGTGACAACTGGAGAGGGAGTAGGAAGCGCGAGAAGGAGAGAAGTGAGCGCCATTAGCTCACGCTGTGTATTTCTTATCCAAAAACTTACAAAAATTGGCTTTTATACTTTAGCAAGACATGTTGTGCGATAATGATGTGAAACCCAATCATCGAGCTTGCTTTGGGGAGAGTAGAGACTACTCGTACTAACTAATGTGCATGCTGACATTGAAGAGATCCCCTTACATAAAGACTTATAAGCCATCTCTCTAGAGACTAATAAAGACTGCAATATAAAATCCAACTTGCAATAAAGTATATTTTAAAAATATTTTACTTCAATTTTTAGTGAAATATAAAATAACAATAGAAAATTATGACTTTGATCTGACTTTTATATTCTATGGATACACTGTATTCTAGCATTTAATGAAAGAAACAGGGACGTGACCTAAAATCTTGCAAATTATTTTGTGTCAAATCATAGAGTTTTTATTATTATTATATTGTGTGAGAGATAAATGTTGATAATTTTGATCTATCACTGTGTTTGAGATGCCCATAGATCCTAGAAAAGACCTTGGCATTGAGATGTCCCAAAAACCTTGAAAGTAAATATCTATATATTTTATTATGAAGTAAAAAGCTTCAAAAAAGTTTTGGACTAATCTAAAATTTATAGTTGTTAGTATTTGACAATTTAGTATTATGAAGTAAAAAGCTTAAAAAAAACTTTGGACCAATCTAAAATTTTATCGTTGTTAGCATTTGACAATTTAGACCACACCGTTGTGTCTAGAATGCTCGACAATCATAGAAACAACTACCCATATGTCTCATTCTAACATCCGGAGACAGGGTTTTATACCAAAAAAGGTCCTGAAACTGCTCGAAAGAGTCCTGCATCGACAGGAGACTCTTTCAAATAGTTTTCAGATGGAGTTTCACAATTTTGATGTGGGACCCTTTCGAATAGTTTTTAGATGGAATTCCAAAATTTAGGTTACATGGTTACGTCCGGAATGGCCTAAAACCCTAGAAATAATTATCCATATGCAATGGATAGTTGTTTCTAGGGTTTTAGGCCCATTCATTGCATATGGAAAGTTGTTTCTAGGATTTTAGGCCATTTCAAATGCAACCATGTAACCAAAATTGTGAGATCCTTTCGGACAATTTTGAGACCTTTTTTGCTCGAAATCCGTCTTCGGGTGTCAGAATGAGACATATAGGCAATCGCTTCTAGGATTTTTGAGTGTTTCGAATGCAACGATGTAGTCAAAATTGTCAAATTCTAACAATTAAAAAAATTAGATTGTTTTAAAACCTTTTGAAGCTTTTTACTTCATTTTGAGGTCAAAACTCCATCTCTAAACTCATAATGAGACGAATAGATATTTACTTTTAAGATTTTGGGACATTTTAAATACAATGATATAGTCAAAATGATTAAATTTAATATCTCTCATATTCTCATGTATAGAAATGTTCAATGGGTTACTTTGTGTAAATATAAATATTTTATGAGGGGATTATATTATTTTTAAGTGGAACATCTCTTACTTGGGTGATATGTGAGGCACATGGATGCTTCATTTTAAGTAAAAATTCTTTGATTTTTAGCTCATACTTATGTTTTCTATACGTGTTCTTTCAATAAAACCATGTAACACTATCAAGATAGTGTTGTCTATTGGTGTTTGTAATATCCTCATGTTTGTAGAAATTAAGAATAGATAGCTTCTAAAAGTAATTCATCTTTCATCTTTTGTGTGGGCACATTGTAGGAATCTTGTGGTCAATAGCATTTTTGAACTACTTGTTAGAATTTTTTGTAGTAGTAACACAGTCTCTCAGCTCTTTGGATGTTTAAACCATAATTTATGTGATTGTCTTTATTTCTTTTATGATGGTACAATATCATAGTGTTGGTTATCTTCGCTTGAAATTCTACTTTGTTTGTTTTTTTTGCTCGGGCAATGGAAATGTGTTCCTTTTATTAGCTCCAACTCTTCACGGCTCATTTGGATCCCTGCTTGGAAAATAATATGACCTAAAGAAAACCTTACTTTTATTTATATTAATATAAAGCTTATTATCTCTCAAAACTTGAAATATCACCCGAAGATGCTGCTTGTGATCTTCAATAGACTTGGAGTAAATGATAATGTCATGAAAGAAGACTCCCATGAAGCATTGATGAGGTCTAAAGAGCCTCTCCATCATTCGATTAGAGGTATTTTATGCATTAGTAAGCTCAAAAGGGAGTACCAAGAATTCATATAGTCCAAAAGTTGTTCGAAAGTCCATCCTATGAATGTCTTAAGTCACTATCCTTATCTAATGATAGCTACTTTGAGATCTATTCTACTAAAGTAGGTAGAACCTTGTAGCTTATTGAATAGATCTTCTATCCTGGGGTCAAGAAATCTATTCTTTATGCTTATCCAATTAAGTGTTTGATAGTCCATACACATTCTATAAGTACCATCTTTCTTTTGTACTAGTAGAACTCGTGAACATTACTTTCGACCATACATCGTGCCATTTTTGTAAGTGACCTGTTTTTCCTTCATCAACACCATTTTGCTGAGGTGTATAAGGCACTGTACATTGGTGTTTTATCCCATGACAAAAATGCATTAAATTCATGAGACATATACTCCCTCCCTTGATCGGAACGGAGGGTGCCCATAGTACATTTCAATACATTTTCAGCCATAGCCAGAAATTGTTTGAAGCACATGAAAACTTTGGACTTTGCTTTAAGTGGAAATACACATGCATGCCTGGAGTAATCACCAATGAAAGTCAGTACAGCTAATTTCCCAAGGATGTAGTTTGCATGGGTCCACAAACATCACTATGCACAAGCTGCAACCTGCATGAGGCTCTAATTGAACCATCCTTTGGAAATTTAGAATGTTGCATTTTACCCAAAATACAGCGTTCACAAATATGTTTGACAAGTGCTTCAAGAGGCGGTAAAGAAGCAACCATATCAAATTTTTGTAAACGTAGCAAACTTGCAAAATTCAGATGACCAAAACGTGCATGCCAAAGTTTTGCATCTGAAATAGCCCTTGAATTTGCAACTTCATTTGCAAAATTTTATCCACACTTGTCATACAAAGTGAGCTTATATAGACCACGACACAAAAGGACAGATACAACAATTTCATCACCAAAACTAAGATCATGAACTATACATCTGTCATCCACAAATTTGACTACAAGTCCAAGTCTAGCAAGTGCGGATATAGACAAAAGATTCTTCTTGATCCCAGGTACATAAAGTGCATCAACAAGTGTAAAAGAATTGCCCTTTCCAGTAGTAAGCACAATCTTTCCAACCCCCTGAACCGGATAAGAGGCATTGTTGGCACAAGTGACTGAATTCCCATGAGGGACAGACTCGAGAGAGGTGAACAATTCATGATGTGAGGTAATGTGCTTTGTAGCACCACTGTCGAAATACCACACATGTGAATGTGCAGCAACTGTCATGTGTGCATCATGGACAATAGGATTGTAAGTGCACTCTACACTAAAAGCCCATTCTGCATCAACATCAACATCACAGTCTCCTTTCATAGAAGACTCAACAATGGCTACATTTTTAGTGGAACCAACATTTGCAGTGGAACCACCCTCTTTCTTCTTCGCCTCTTTGGCCTTCAACTTAGGACACTGCTTGATCAAGTGATCATAAGCTTTACAATAATGGCAACGCATCTTCTTTTTGCCCTTATCACTAGAATTTCTAGACGAATTGCTGCCAGCAGAAGCATTAGGAACAGAAGTTATGCCACTCGCAGCAGAACCATAAGAAGTGGCTGCATTGCTGTTACCACCCTTTCTTTGAGAAGCAATAAAATCCTATTCAACTGCATGCTGCCTAGTCCTGTTTTTTTGGAAAGTGACTCTTACAACAGCAATGTGCATAATGCATCAAACTTGATAATTTCAAGATTTCCTTGGGTCATAAGTCTCCAAGTACTAGCAAAAGTGTGGTAAGAATCTGGTAAGGCATCAAGAACAATCTGCATGAGGGAACTGTCTAAAATGACTTCAGCTACAAAAATAAGTTGCTCATTGATATACTTGACACCAGCAAGGAAAGTGTCCATATCATCTTCATGCATAATCTTTGATTCCGGCTCTTTACGCAGCAAAGAAATTTTAGCCTCATTGCGGCTTGCATAAAGACCTGTTAGAATATCCCAAGCTTGTTTTGCAGATTTCACTGAATGAATGTGAGGAGTAATGGTGCGCTTCACAGAAAATGCAATCAACACATGAGCCTACACATCCTTTACATCCCAGCGAGCTTGTTTTGCCGTAGGCAAAACAACTCTAATAGAAAAAATCCTTGCATCAAGACCAACAACATCGCCTTCATCCTCAAAACGAGGACGTACATCAATGCCCTGCACAATATTCTAGACACCCTTTGACACAAGAAAATTGTGCATCATGTAGGCCCACATAGGGTAATTGTGCCCATCCAAACTATCCTCCACAGCAAACATCTTGAACACATCTGTGTTGTTGTCAGCCATGGAAAATGCCTGCACCTGATGTGAAAACTGCCCGAAATGAGGAGAAACTAAGTGAGACCAGCACGTGCTATATAACACAACCCACAGCAGACTGTATGGGACCTGTTATGCAGTGATTGGTGGTGATAAAAATTCTGCACAAAATGAAAAAATTGTATGTGCAGACCTGGTTGTAATGGAAATGGAGGTCAAAATGAGCCCGAATCAAAAATCTGAGCAGACTCAACTCTACGACCTGACCCGGACTTTTTGTTGACCTGCAAACGCTCGCCAAAGCTCACACAAATCCAAGAAAGTGAGAAGGCGTGTACTAGAGCTGCTGGTGACTAAGCGCGGGAGGATGCAACCTGCTCTGATACCAATTGTTGGAATTAGGGTTGCAGAGAAATGTTTGGATTCAGGCCAGCTGGCCGGACATCCCACTTACTACTAACCCATCTACTAACTTAACCATGTATACACTTATTCTTTAATACAATAGAATAAGGAGCTGCAATTGGATAACGTTGTTGTGCACTCCACCCAAAGCAGGTCTCTCTCTCTGCTCTCTCACACACGCTTCCCTTGGCACCTTCAACTGGTATCAGAGCAAGGTTTGTGCTTGCCGTCTTCGCGTCCGCGCGCATGCGCACTTTCAAAAGTGCAAACAGGTTTCCGATTTCGGCATCAACAAATTCAGCGTTCCGAGAGCGTTTCAAACAGGTGTCTTGCAGTTTTACCCCTCTTTTGAAGCTATTCGTGCAGTCGAAAGCTTCATCTGAGCTATGCTTCAGGAGTTGTTTTGATCAACTCCACTTTTGCTACAGCTACCGGTATAGGTACAGGACACATGTGCAGGTTGTTCAAAGAATATTTTGGGATGATATATAGCCGTTTTATGGCTATTATGTGCTATTGAGACGGTGTTTATGGGCTGATTAGGAGCACTTTTTGGCATCGACATTGTCTCGGGTTTTTCAGGCATCCATCTCCTCATAGGTTCTTGCATATATATAGGATATCCAGATTTCTTACAAGTTGCAGTGTTTAGCATCAGCACAGATTTCAGTGGGAGTATTTGATGCACATATGCAATGTTTTCGCACTTTTGATAGTGCTTGAGCTCTTTTGAGAGCGGTTTTACTCCCCGTAGGGATTTGTTTACTGCTTGCACATTTTGCTTGGCACATGTTTGAGCGTGTATAGTGCACCTTGCAATATTGTTGATAGTGGATGTACGTTGAGTTGCAAAAACTGCCATATGTACCTTTTGTGGAGCCGATTTGGCTTGTTTCTGGCAGTCCCGACCATTTCTGAGACTCGGTTCGAAGGCCCTTTCTGAGACTGGGTTGGTTTCTTGTCTGCATAACCTTTTGTGAGGGTCGATAGCGTGAGGTTTTCTTAAGCTGGGGGATTCTCAAATGTTGAGATCCTTTCGATGATACAGGTTGCTGGAGTACCCCTTTTTTGTGGCCTCACCATAGGACATGTATAGAGAGGGCTAGGTGCATTTGACGCCGTGTTGGCAGTCTTGGGTTAGTTTTTGACTTTTTATGCACAGTTAGTGACAATTAGTGGTTGATGCGCCCGTCTTATGCTCTGAGAGCATTACTTTTTATGCGTTACTGATCTCTTGTGACAATTTTGGATTGAGATATTGTCAATTTTTTCTGGGAAACTCTACCAATTACCAGTGTTTATCGCCATATTATCTTTAGCTTGCAGCCATGTCATCTAGTGGTGAAAAGGATATTTACAATATCCAGAAATTTGATGGGACAAATTTTGCTATCTGGAAAGAGAAGATTCAAGATGTTCTTATACAAAAAGGCTAGCTGGATCCTATCATGGAGCACCCAGAGGGCGAGTATAAAAAAGGACAAAAAAGGGCTAAGGCCAAATCTACCCTCCGTTTGCATTTGGCTGAATCTGTGTACTTTACTATAGTTGGAGAAAGGACTGCTAGAGATGTATGGGATAAGTTGTGTTCTAGTTATGAGAACAAAAAAGTGCCACTAATAAGGTTTTCTTGATGAAGAAGCTATTTGACCTTTGTATGAAGGAAGAGGGCACTATTTCTACTCACATTGATGAGTTCAATATTGTTTTCACGCAGTTGACCACTTAGGGTTTGGTCTTCAATGAGGAAATCAATTGTATATTCTTGCTATGCAGTTTACCCTCGTCTTGGGATACATTTTGTACTGCGATTAGCAACTCAGCGCCTGGTACCGGTCTAGTGTACAATGATGTCCTTGGGAGTCTGTTTACCGAGGAGATTCGTTGGAAATCTCTTGAAGGCAAGAAGGATGGTGATGCGTATGTTGCTAGTGATAGACAGAGGGGTTGCACTCAAAGTCGTGCCAAAAGCAAGGAACATGGGGGCTCATGCAGTAAGTCTCGGGGTTCTATGCGTAATGTCAAGTGCTATCACTGCCATAAAAAAGGGCATGTGAAGAAGGATTGCAGGAAATGGCAGCAAAGCAAGAAGGATAAACAATCCGGTGAAACTTCTATGTTTGATGATTCAAACAAGGGCAAAGCAAAGTTAGAGGAGATCAATGTGCTAGAGTCCTCAAATGCTCCCGTTGTAGAGACTCTTCTAGCATTTGTTATGCCACTTACCTCTGATGTATTGGTCTTCACAACATATCTACCTGTCGAGGCTCTTGTTACAGAAGATGCGCACTATGCACAGAATTGGATAGTAGATTTTGGAGCGAGTTTCCACGTGACACCACATAGAGAGTAGTTCTCTACTTATTCTCACTCTTGTGGCAAAGTGAGACTGGGGATGCTTATGAACTAGACATTGAGGGTGTCGGAAATGTCAAATTGCATCTAAGGAATGGCACGCACTTTAGTTTATGTAATGTCAGACATGTGTTCAAGTTGACTAAAAGCTTGATTTTTGTTGGTCAGCTTGATGATTTGAGCTACAACACCACATTTGGCAAGGTTCTTGGATAGTACGCAAAGGTAATCTTGTTGTACTCAGAGGTCAAAAGCATGGTACCTTGTATTCCATGCATGTGTCAGATGTTGGTCATGATTACATATCTATAGTCGAGCTGCCGTCTCCTGAGTTGTGGCATTGTCGGCTAGGTCATATTAGCCAAAAAGGAATGAGAACTCTGACTTGTTTTGTCAACTTACTTGTCTTTTCTTACGTTGACTTTCCTGTTTGTGAGCACTGTATCTATGGCAAAAAGACTAGGGTGTGTGCACTTACCATTGGGTCAAAAGCAAGCTGAACCTCTAGATTTAGTGCATAGTGATGTTTGTGGTCCTATGTCAACCAAATCTCTAAGGGGGGCCAGCTATTTTGTGACATTCATAGATGACTCTACTCAAAAGGTGTGGGCATATCCTTTGAAACATAAGGATCAAGTTCTTCCTGTGTTCCAAAATTTTTTAGCACTTGTTGAGAATCAGTCTGGCAAGAAACTCAAGAGGTTGCGGACTGACAACGGTGGAGAGTATGTCTCCAAGGAGTTTGACAATTTTTGTGCTAAAAGGGGGATTAAAAGGCAGTTTACTGCACCATACACACCAGCTCAGGATGGAGTTGCTGAGCACATGAATTGTACGATTCAGGAAAGAGTCACTGCCATGCTTTCTAGGGCAAATCTCACACAAGGCTTTTGGGCAGATTAGCATCTACGTATTGACCGCAGTGTACATTATAAATCGTTCGCCTAGTACGCCATTGATTTATGGATTCTAGAAGAATTATGGTCTAAACGTAAGCCCCACTATGACATCTACGTGTTTTTGGTTGTGAAGTTTATGCTCATGTGCCTAAACAACTTCGACATAAGTTAGAGCCAAAGTCACACAAATGTATTTTCATTGGATATGGTGCAGATGGAGAGATGGGATATCATCTTTGGCACCCGGAATCTCGTCGAGCCATTCGTAGTTCACTTTTGAGGATGTTGCCTCGGAGACAGTGAAATCAACTTAGCGGGCTAGTGATGTACCTTCCACTAGCAATGCTCCAAAGGGAGCGGATAGCAATGGTCAAGAGAGTGAGAAGGTCTACTAGAGTCTCTCGTCACCTATGCATTTTGAGCCAGGTCTTGATTACATCATGTTGATCGATTGCGGTGAGCCAAGTTGATACCAAGAAGCCATGATGACGGATGATGTGGTGAGTGGGAGCAAGCTATGGAATCTGAGTATAACTTGATTCTGGATAATGACACTTGGGACTTGGTAGAATTGCCAAATGATGCAAAGCTTTACCTTGCAAATGGGTTTACAAGAAGAAATTTACCTCAGGTGATCCAAATCCAAAGTACAAGGCTAGACTTGTAGCCAAAGGGTTCAAATAGAAAGGGAAGACGATTTTGATGAAATCTTTCCCTGTAGTCAAGATGACAACGCTATCGAACGTACTTGGTCTTGTAGCAATTGAGGACATGGACCTTGTCAAATGGATGTGAAGA